>NC_060893.1:22797600-23017600 GCF_014805685.1 Silurus meridionalis | reverse complement strand
AAGAAAGAAAGAAAGAAAGAAAGAAAGAAAGAAAGAAAGAAAGAAAGAAAGAAAGAAAGAAAGAACTATTTTGAAAAGAAAGAAAGAAAGAAAGAAAGAAAGAAAGAAAGAAAGAAAGAAAGAAAGAACTATTTTGAAAAGAAAGAAAGAACTATTTTGAAAAGAAAGAAAGAACTATTTTGAAAAGAAAGAAAGAAAGAAAGAAAGAACTATTTTGAAAAGAAAGAAAGAACTATTTTGAAAAGAAAGAAAGAAAGAAAGAACTATTTTGAAAAGAAAGAAAGAACTATTTTGAAAAGAAAGAAAGAAAGAAAGAACTATTTTGAAAAGAAAGAAAGAACTATTTTGAAAAGAAAGAAAGAAAGAAAGAAAGAAAGAACTATTTTGAAAAGAAAGAAAGAACTATTTTGAAAAGAAAGAAAGAAAGAAAGAAAGAACTATTTTGAAAAGAAAGAAAGAACTATTTTGAAAAGAAAGAAAGAAAGAAAGAAAGAAAGAACTATTTTGAAAAGAAAGAAAGAAAGAAAGAAAGAAAGAAAGAAAGAAAGAAAGAAAGAAAGAAAGAAAGAAAGAAAGAAAGAAAGAAAGAAAGAACTATTTTGAAAAGAAAGAAAGAAAGAAAGAAAGAAAGAAAGAAAGAAAGAAAGAAAGAAAGAAAGAAAGAAAGAAAGAAAGAAAGAAAGAAAGAAAGAAAGAAAGAAAGAAAGAAAGAAAGAAAGAAAGAAAGAAAGAAAGAAAGAAAGAAAGAAAGAAAGAAAGAAAGAAAGAAAGAAAGAAAGAAAGAAAGAAAGAAAGAAAGAACTATTTTGAAAAGAAAGAAAGAACTATTTTGAAAAGAAAGAAAGAAAGAAAGAAAGAAAGAAAGAAAGAAAGAAAGAAAGAAAGAACTATTTTGAAAAGAAAGAAAGAACTATTTTGAAAAGAAAGAAAGAAAGAAAGAAAGAAAGAACTATTTTGAAAAGAAAGAAAGAAAGAAAGAAAGAAAGAAAGAACTATTTTGAAAAGAAAGAAAGAAAGAAAGAAAGAAAGAAAGAAAGAAAGAAAGAAAGAAAGAAAGAAAGAGTTCTGACTTTATACCTGTAAAAAAATAAAACAGCGATTCTATCGAATATTTCTCCACAGAACTTCCTCCCGTCCCTCCTCACTTCCTGTCCTGACAGACGTGTCCTCAGTGAGCGTGGAGGTGGAGACACGCAGTCAAAAACTAATTCTATGCTGCCAAAACTGACACGTCTCTTTGTTGTTGTTGTTTTATTTTTCCGTGTGCTCAGCATGGGTTCAGTGTGTGTTTAGCATGGCCAGAGTGTACAGTATATAGTGTGTTTAGCATGTTCAGAGTGTACAGAGTGTACAGTGTGTTTAGCATGTGTTCAGCATGAGTTCAGTGTGTGTTTAGCGTGTGCTCAGCATCTGTTTAGCGTGTGGTTAGTTTGGGTTTAGTGTGTGTTCAGCATGGATTCAGTGTGTGTTTAGCGTGGGATCAGCGTGTGTTTAGCATGTTCAGAGTGTACAGAGTGTACAGTGTGTAATGTGTTTAGCATGTTCAGAGTGTACAGAGTGTACAGTATATAGTGTGTTTAGCATGGGTTCAGTGTGTGTGTTTAGCATGTGTTTAGCATGTTCAGAGTGTACAGAGTGTACAGTGTGTATAGTGTGTTCAGCATAGGTTCACAGTGTGTTTAGAATGTTCAGAGTGTACAGTATATAGTGTGTTTAGCATGGTCAGAGTATACAGTATGTAGTGTGTTTAGCATGGTCAGAGTGTACAGTGTACAGTGTGTTTAGCATGTGTTTAGCATGTTCAGAGTGTACAGTGTACAGTGTGTTTAGAATGTTCAGAGTGTACAGAGTGTACAGTATATAGTGTGTTTAGCATGGTCAGAGTGTACAGAGTGTACAGTGTGTTTAGAATGTTCAGAGTGTACAGAGTGTACAGTGTACAGTGTGTTTAGAATGTTCAGAGTGTACAGTGTGTTGAGCATGGTCAGAGTGTACAGAGTGTACAGTGTGTTTAGAATGTTCAGAGTGTACAGAGTGTACAGTGTACAGTGTGTTTAGAATGTTCAGAGTGTACAGAGTGTACAGTGTGTTTAGAATGTTCAGAGTGTATAGTGTGTACAGTGTGTTTAGAATGTTCAGAGTGTACAGAGTGTACAGTGTGTTTAGAATGTTCAGAGTGTACAGAGTGTACAGTGTGTTTAGAATGTTCAGAGTGTACAGAGTGTACAGTGTGTTTAGAATGTTCAGAGTGTACAGAGTGTACAGTGTGTTTAGAATGTTCAGAGTGTACAGAGTGTACAGTGTGTTTAGAATGTTCAGAGTGTACAGAGTGTACAGTGTGTTTAGAATGTTCAGAGTGTACAGTGTGTTTAGAATGTTCAGAGTGTACAGAGTGTACAGTGTGTTTAGAATGTTCAGAGTGTACAGAGTGTACAGTGTGTTGAGCATGGTCAGAGTGTACAGAGTGTACAGTGTGTTTAGAATGTTCAGAGTGTACAGAGTGTACAGTATGTAGTGTGTTTAGCATGTGTTCAGCATGAGTTCAGTGTGTGTTTAGCATGGCCAGAGTGTACAGTATATAGTGTGTTTAGCGTGTTCAGCATGGATTCAGTGTGTGTTTATCGTGTGTTCAGCATAGGTTCACAGTGTGTTTAGCGTGTGTTCAGCCCAGGTCCAGTGTATGTTTAGCGTGTGCTCAGCATCTGTTTAGCGTGTGCTCAGCATCTGTTTAGCGTGTGCTCAGCATCTGTTTAGCGTGTGTTTAGCGTGGGATCAGCGTGTGTTTAGCATGGTCAGACTGTACAGTGTGTAATGTGTTTAGCATGGCCAGAGTGTACAGTGTACAGTGTGTTTAGTGTGTTCAGTGTGTGTTTAGTGTGTTCAGTGTGTGTTTAGCGTGTGCTCAGCATCTGTTTAGCGTGTGTGTTTAGCGTGTGCTCAGCATCTGTTTAGCGTGTGTGTTTAGCATGTTCAGAGTGTACAGTGTGTGTGTGTGTGTGTGTGTGTGTGTGTGTGTGTGTGTGTGTGAGAAGAGAAAGAGAGTGTGTAAGAGGTTGTGTGTCAGCATCTGCACCACGTATCCACAGCATCTACACTGACCTCTAAACTGTTAGTCTGAGTGTTTAGCATGTGTTTAGTGTACAGTGTGTTTAGCATGGTCAGAGTGTACAGTGTGTACAGTGTGTAGTGTGTTTAGCATGGTCAGAGTGTACAGTGTATAGTGTGTTTAGCATGGTCAGAGTGTACAGTGTGTACAGTGTGTTTAGCATGGTCAGAGTGTACAGTGTGTAGTGTGTTTAGCATGGCCAGCGTGTACAGTGTGTATAGTGTGTTTAGCATGGTCAGAGTGTACAGTGTGTAGAGTGTGTTTAGCATGGTCAGAGTGTACAGTGTATAGTGTGTACAGTGTGTTTAGCATGTTCAGAGTGTACAGTGTGTATAGTGTGTTTAGCATGGTCAGAGTGTACAGTGTGTAGTGTGTTTAGCATGGTCAGAGTGTACAGTGTGTAGAGTGTGTTTAGCATGGTCAGAGTGTACAGTGTATAGTGTGTTTAGCATGGCCAGAGTGTACAGTGTGTTTAGCATGTTCAGAGTGTACAGAGTGTACAGTGTGTTTAGCATGGTCAGAGTGTACAGTGTGTAGTGTGTTTAGCATGGTCAGAGTGTACAGTGTGTACAGTGTGTTTAGCATGTTCAGAGTGTATAGTGTGTACAGTGTGTTTAGCATGGTCAGAGTGTACAGTGTGTAGAGTGTGTTTAGCATGTTCAGTGTGTACAGTGTGTATAGTGTGTTTAGCATGGTCAGAGTGTACAGTGTATAGTGTGTTTAGCATGTTCAGAGTGTACAGTGTGTAATGTGTTTAGCATGGTCAGAGTGTATAGTGTGTTTAGCATGTTCAGAGTGTACAGTGTATAGTGTGTTTAGCATGGTCAGAGTGTACAGTGTATAGTGTGTTCAGCGTGTATTTAGTGTGTTCAGCGTGTGTTTAGTGTGTTCAGCATGTGTTCACCGTGTGTTTAGTGTGTTCAGCATGTGTTCAGTGTGTGTTTAGTGTTCAGGATGTGTTTAGTGTGTTCAGTGTGTTTTCAATGTGTGTTTAGTGTGTGTTCTGTTCAGTGTGTGTTCAGCATAGGTTCACAGTGTGTTTAGTGTGTTCAGCATGTGTTCAGCATGGGTTCAGTGTGTGTTTAGCGTGTGTTCAGCATGGGTTCAGTGTGTGTTTAGCGTGTGTTTAGCATGGGTTCAGTGTGTGTTTAGCGTGTGCTCGGCGTGTGCATAGTGTGTGCAGAGCGTGTGTTTGAGTGTTTAGCGTGTGCTCAGCATCTGTTTAGCGTGTGTTCAGCCCAGGTCCAGTGTATGTTTAGCGTGTGTTCAGCATGGGTTCAGTGTGTGTTTATCGTGTGTTCAGCATGGGTTCACTGTGTGTTTATCGTGTGTTCAGCGTGGGTTCAGTGTGTGTTTAGCGTGGGATCAGCGTGTGTTTAGTGTGTGTTCAGTGTGTGTTTAGCGTGTGGTTAGTGTGGGTTTAGTGTGTTCAGCATGGGTTCGGTATGTGTTTAGCGTGTGTTCAGCGTGGGTTCGGTGTGTGTTTAGCGTGTGTTCAGCATGGGTTCAGTGTGTGTTCAGCGTGGGTTCAGCGTGTGTTTAGCGTGTGTTCAGCGTGGGTTCAGTGTGTGGTTAGTGTGTGTTTAGCATGGGTTCAGTGTGTGTTTAGCGTGTGTTCAGCATGGGTTCAGTGTGTGGTGAGCCCGGGTTCAGTGTGTGTTTAGCGTGTGTGTTTAGCGTGTGTTCAGCATGGGTTCAGTGTGTGTTTAGCGTGTGTTCAGCATGGGTTCAGTGTGTGTTTAGCGTGTGTTCAGCATGGGTTCAGTGTGTGTTTAGCGTGTGTTCAACATGGGTTTAACGTGTGTTCAGCGTGGGTTCAGTGTGTGTGTTCAGCATGGATTCAGTGTGTGTTTAGCGGTGTTCAGCGTGGGTTCAGTGTGTGTTTAGCGTGTGGTTAGTGTGGGTTTAGTGTGTGTTCAGCATGAGTTCAGTGTGTGTTTAGCGTGTGTTCAGCGTGTGTTTAGCGTGTGTTTAGCATGGGTTCAGCGTGTGTTTAGCGTGTGTTCAGCGTGGGTTCAGTGTGTGGTTAGTTTGGGTTTAGTGTGTGTTCAGCATGGATTCAGTGTGTGTTTAGCGTGTGTTCAGCGTGGGTTCAGTGTGTGTGTTTAGCGTGTGGTTAGTGTGGGTTTGGTGTGTGTTCAGCATGAGTTCAGTGTGTGTTTAGTGTGTGTTCAGCGTGTGTTTAGCGTGTGCTCAGCATGGGTTCAGCGTGTTTAGCGTGTGTTCAGCGTGTGGTTAGTTTGGGTTTAGTGTGTGTTCAGCATGGGTTCAGGGTGTGTTTAGCATGTGTTCAGCATGGGTTCAGTGTGTGGTGAGCCCGGGTTCGGTGTGTGTTTAGCGTGTGTGTTTAGGGTGTGTTCAGCATGGGTTTAGTGTGTTTAGCGTGTCTTCAGCATGGGTTCAGTGTATGTTTAGCGTGTGTTCAGCATGGGTTCAGTGTGTGTTTAGCGTGTGTTTAGCATGTGTTCAGCATGGGTTCAGTGTGTGTTTAGCGTGTGTTCAGCATGGGTTCAGTGTGTGTTTAGCGTGTTCAGCATGGGTTCAGTGTGTGTTTAGCGTGTGTTCAACATGGGTTTAACGTGTGTTCAGCGTGTGTTCAGCGTGTTCAGCATGGATTCAGTGTGTGTTTAGCGTGTGTTCAGCGTGTGTGTTCAGCATGGGTTCAGTGTGTGTTTAGCGTGTGTTCAGCATGGGTTTAGTGTGTGTTTAGCGTGTGTTCAGCATGGGTTCAGTGTGTGTTTAGCGTGTGTTCAGCATGGGTTCAGTGTGTTTAGCGTGTGTTCAGCATGGGTTCAGTGTGTGTTTAGCGTGTGTTCAACATGGGTTTAACTTGTGTTTAGCGTGGGTTCAGCGTGTGTTCAGCATGGATTCAGTGTGTGTTTAGCGTGTGTTCAGCGTGGGTTCAGTGTGTGTTTAGCGTGTGGTTAGTGTGGGTTTAGTGTGTTCAGCATGAGTTCAGTGTGTGTGTTTAGCGGTGTTCAGCGTGTGTTCAGCGTGTGTTCAGCGTGTGTTTAGCATGGGTTCAGCGTGTGTTTAGCGTGTGTTCAGCGTGGGTTCAGTGTGTGGTTAGTTTGGGTTTAGTGTGTGTTCAGCATGGATTCAGTGTGTGTTTAGCGTGGGTTCAGCATGGGTTCAGTGTGTTTAGCATGTGGTTAGTGTGGGTTTGGTGTGTGTTCAGCATGAGTTCAGTGTGTGTTTAGTGTGTGTTCAGCGTGTGTTTAGCGTGTGCTCAGCATGGGTTCAGCGTGTGTTTAGCGTGTGTTCAGCGTGTGGTTAGTTTGGGTTTAGTGTGTGTTCAGCATGGGTTCAGTGTGTGTTTAGCATGTGTTCAGCATGGGTTCAGTGTGTGGTGAGCCCGGGTTCAGTGTGTGTTTAGCGTGTGTGTTTAGCGTGTGTTCAGCATGGGTTTAGTGTGTGTTTAGCGTGTGTTCAGCATGGGTTCAGTGTATGTTTAGCGTGTGTTCAGCATGGGTTCAGTGTGTGTTTAGCGTGTGTTTAGCGTGTGTTTAGCATGTGTTCAGCATGGGTTCAGTGTGTGTTTAGCGTGTGTTTAGCGTGTGTTCAGCATGGGTTCAGTGTGTGTTTAGCGTTTGTTCAGCATGGGTTCAGTGTGTGTTTAGCGTGTGTTCAACATGGGTTTAACGTGTGTTCAGCGTGGGTTCAGCGTCTGTTCAGCATGGATTCAGTGTGTGTTTAGCATGTGTTCAGCATGGGTTCAGTGTGTGTTTAGCGTGTTCAGCATGGGTTCAGTGTGTGTTTAGCGTGTGTTCAGCGTGTGTTTAGCGTGTGTTCAGCATGGGTTCAGCGTGTTCAGCATGGATTCAGTGTGTGTTTAGCGTGTGTTCAGCATGGATTCAGTGTGTGTTTAGCGTGTGTTCAGCATGGGTTTAGTGTGTGTTTAGCATGGGTTCAGTGTGTGTTTAGCGTGTGTTCAGCATGGGTTCAGTGTGTGTTTAGCGTGTTCAGCATGGATTCAGTGTGTGTTTAGCGTGTGTGTTCAGCGTGGGTTCGGTGTGTTTAGCGTGTGTTCAGCGTGTGTTTAGCGTGTGTTCAGCGTGGGTTCGTGTGTTTAGCGTGTGTTCGGTGTGGGTTCGGTGTGTGTTTAGCGTGTGTTCAGCGTGGGTTCGGTGTGTGTTTAGCGTGTGTTTAGCGTGTGTTTAGCATGTGTTCAGCGTGTGTTTAGTGTGTGTTTAGCGTGGGTTCAGCGTGGGTTCGGTGTGTGTTTAGCATGTGTTCAGCGTGGGTTCGGTGTGTGTTTAGCGTGTGTTCGGCGTGGGTTCGTGTGTGTTTAGTGTGTGTTTAGCGTGTGTTTAGCGTGTGTTCAGCATGGTGAAATGTACTGGTTTGGAGCTTCACTCTGTTGTTTCTGCCTCACTGTTTAAATGTAATGTATGTCTTCACTCTGTTATTCTGCAGGTTCTGAAATAAAATAAACGAGAAGCTGTTTAATATTCAGCGCATTCGATTCCAATCAAGTCAAAACAATTAGATTTCATTAAACCTGACCGACAATCGCTTATGTATTTTCCAAAACATTTAATTTGTCTCCACGGTTTCACGAATGAAAACAAACTCCTGCATTTTAGATTGCAGTGCCTGAGGTGATCAAATTCACAGCATCAAAGGGAACCAGAGCAGGAACTGAAGTCTGTAACAACACGGACAAAGACATGACGATTTCACTTTCAAATCGGCCTTATTTCACTCTGAATGCCGCTTGATTACGTTTTGGAGACTGACTCAGACTGACTTTCCATTTCAGCGTAATGAGCTTCATAGCAGTGGATTAACTGCTGAAAAACACGCAACTCCCACTCCCAGTGGCTCGCACTGAATCATCTGGATAGAGACAGTAATACTGGTGTGAGGAGTCAACTTGTAATGAACAGATGTCCAAACACTGAACATCACACAACGTTCCTGATGAGCTGCATCCAGCGTTATAAGAACTTTTACTCTTCTGGGAAGACGTTGTACTAGATGTTGAAGTGTGCTTGTGGAGATTCATTCAGCTACAAAGGTAGGTGAGGTGAGGAGGTCTGGGGTTCAGTCAGTGTTCACATTCATCCCAAAGGAGTTCAAGAGCTCTCTAACAAGATCTTCCATTTCAACTTTCAACCCATGTAAAGCAGATCTTCATGGAGCTGCTTTGTGCACCGGGACATTGTCATGTTGGAACAGGTTTGGGCCTCCTAATTCAAGTGAAGGGAAAATTTTATGATTTGTTTCAATGCAATACAATTTAATGCAAGATATACGATGCTCAGCAATTCAAAATTGTACAGATAGTTCACTTTTATTTCTTTAGTTCAGACAGACAGCAAATTAGCAATTAACTTTAAGTGCCTTCTGACTTCTAACGCATGGCCCCTTTCACAAACACGCTTTCGTAGTGCAAAAAATGTGTTGTAGTGTTGTGTCTCCAGGAAGTCGCAGCTCTACCTCTGCCATGTTAATCTGTATTCTATGTGACTCTCAGGACACGCCTCCGTCTCCGTAGTGTTGATACGTCATGTTCACGTAGCAGCAGCGGTGCTTAGAGAACGCGATCGAGAATCTGTTTAGTGACGAGAAATCAACCTATAATATTGGTCACAAATTATTGGTTACTTTCCAAATAATAAAAGTGGAGCACATCAATTAATAACGATATATAAATACACAATATAATATATATATATATATATTTTATTATTGTTATTTTTTTTTTTATTAAACATAAAAGAGTCAAAATTAAAAACTTCAACACAACACACATTAATTAACGACTTCCTTTCTTTACACAGATATATAAAAAAAATTCTACGAGAAATTCTGACATATTACCAAAGTGAAATATTGGTCAGAAATTTTGGGTTACTTTCAGAATAACAAAAAGTAGAGCACATCAACTAATAATGATATGTAAATAAATTGTTTTTAGCGACGCAAATATGTTCTAAATATGATCTAAAAAAATCTAACCATCGGTTTTATATTATATATATTAATTTTTAATAGTAAAAATTAATTTTATTGATGTGCCAAGTCTTAAATCAGCACTGATTAATCATGCAGTTAATCCTTTTTTATTATTTTAATTGATTAACACCCCTAATAGAACGGTAGCTAAGATCATTATTTCCAAGCTCAATAAACCTCCAAGACCTGGACAACCCGAGATCAAGTTAGACCGGCTTAATACTGGAAGTCCAAGTCAAGATCATGTTTAGATAAAAGAGAGATCTGAGAGTTACTAATCCCCATACCAAAGATGGGCACTTGTGTTATAGAATAGTTCATCACATCCTGTGGATAGAAAAGGCAAACTTTATTTTTACAATGTCGGGCTAAGACTGAAACAAATTTCAAATGCTAACAAACTGAAGGCAACAGAAAAACCCTTCAGTCCAACATCATATATGTAAATCCGACTATGCGCAACTTCTACTTCATCAGATTAACCTGGATGTACACTTTTACCAGAATTCTCATAAAACTATGGCTAATTATTTTTATAATGATATTTGATACAGTTGATGTTTAACCTGATGCTTTGATTGCACCAGATAATTACTTTGTAACCATAAAATCGATTTCTTTTTGCCTTATCTTGTTGACAACTCAAAAGGCATGAGCTATAGTGCTTAAATACAATGATTAATCTATTGGATAGTGCTGTTGCCCATGCTAAGAGAGTTCAGAGTAAATAATTAGCCACACAGCAGAGTCGAAACCGGGGTCCACCTGGGTCCCCAAATACTTCCGTCCCCTTTCTAAGAGCCAATTAGCACAAGCTGAACCAGCACATAATGATCCACAACATGTTCTCCTGATTAGCAAGCGGTGTGTTCACCTAAAAAAAAAAAAAGCTAGTACGAACTGACCAGAGGAGCTTAGTGAGAGGGGCAACTTTTCTTCATGTCCTCCTGCTGTCCAGGATCTATCTGTACAATACAACCCCATGTAGGGGTTCACTCACGAGAAAGGGCGAGAAGTCAATTTGGAGAAACAAACCTGTCCAAAAAGACAGGGCAATGAACCCTGTTTATGATTTTAATGTCTCATGAGGTTATCACATTTAAATCAGTTTGTCCCAGTACACCAGGATTTCCCACAATCCCCTACTTGATTATGGAAGGTACATTTTCAGGGCTAATTAAACATGTCAAAGCTTTTTGTGTGACTGTGTCCTGGGCTTTTGCAATCACACCTGAAGGTGTTCACACCAGAGAAGGGTGTAATTATGGTCCTGCAAGAAAACGCAGAGAACTTTCTTTTTTACGACCCGTAAAAAAAAAAAAGACAGAAAGCTTGACAGCAAAGACTTCCCCCTTTTCCTGATGGTTCTCAGCATGGATGTTGTCAGGCCTGTAATCACCCCTGCTGATAATAAACAAAGTCAAAATCAGACGTGCGACTCCCACATCGAGACGGATTTAGATCAGTCCAATCCAATGCATCCAATGTTTCTCTAGAACTTCCCTGACAAATTTAGCTGTAGTATATTAATGATGGGATGATGTGGTGACCATAGTGATCCCTCTGGATCCCAAAAATAATCTTTCACTTACTGTAATCATTCAGATAGATAGATAGATAGATAGATAGATAGATAGATAGATAGATAGATAGATAGATAGATAGATAGATAGATAGATAGATAGACGCAGGCAGGCAGATAGATAGATAGATAGATAGATAGATAGATAGATAGATAGATAGATAGATAGATAGATAGATAGATAGATAGATAGATAGATAGATGCAGACAGACAGACAGACAGATAGATAGATAGATAGATAGATAGATAGATAGATAGATAGATAGATAGATAGATAGATAGATAGATAGATAGATAGATAGACGCAGGCAGGCAGGCAGATAGATAGATAGATAGATAGATAGATAGATGAATAGATAGATAGATAGATAGATAGATAGATAGATAGATAGATAGATAGATATAGATAGATAGATAGATAGATAGATAGATAGATAGATAGATAGATAGATAGATAGATAGATAGATAGATAGACAGACAGACAGACAGACAGACAGACAGACACAGGCAGATAAATAGATAGATAGATAGATAGATAGATAGATAGATAGATAGATAGATAGATAGATAGATAGATAGATAGATAGATGATAGAAAAAATACATACATACATAAATACAGACAGACAGATTCATGCAGACAGACAGACAGTTTAATATTACTTAAAAATAACCCAAACCAATACAAAATGCATCGCCCCCTACATCTGATAACGGGTTGTGCCCCCTTGGTGGCAACAGTTGCAATCAAGCTTTTGCGATAACTGGACGTGTCTTTTCAAACGCTGTGGAGGAATTTAGTTTTACTCCATATTTGTCTCTATAAGTGAAAATAAAAATTGTACAATTACTTCAAGATGTGTTTAGAGCACAATATATGTAGAAATATATACAATATTTAAGTGTGCAACATGAGGTATGTAAATTGTATGTATAATAGCACCAAGAATACCAGTTCCAGCTTACCAATCCAGTTTATACAACCGCTGACTACATCAGGCATGCTGCCTACATACTGCATTTAACTTCAGTGAGTAGAACATTTACCCCACGCTCTTAACTGCCTCAGTGCCCACATCGAGTTAGGGAGGAAACCGTTTATGCTTTCTGCATATAAAACCTGAAACAACCTCCAGAACGTCCATTTTTGGTCTTCTTAAATACTTTAAATACATCAACTGTGTATTTCTGTATTCTTGGAATTCTTACTTCTGTTTACTTTTGTCTACAAACTTTTGTCCATACAGTCTAAAATAAGTTCTCACTTTAATAGTTATCAGCAGCAGCATCCGCACATCTAATCACCTCGAGAGAAGCACAGGACTCAAATTCGGCTTTTCTCTGTTTATGCGAACACGTAAAAAAAAAATTATCACTTATAGATTCACTTAGGGTTGATCTCAGGTTGTAAATGTTTTATTTATTATCACTTTATTTTATTTTATAGTAGGGGAATGGAAATTATTGAGAGTCTCTCAGACACGGGCATCAATACAACACACACGTGCTTCTGGATGATCAGAGTAATGAGAATCGAAAATCATTATGGATTTATTTCGAAACACAAACACACACGTTCGTTGTGCTAATGCCGGGTGAGACTATGAATCGATGCTGATTGGTGTGAATGAAGACACACACTGTAACGGATTAGACAAAAACGTATGGAGTTTGTAGACCTGGTCATCCAAATATCATACACTTTCTCATGCTCCTTTTTTATTCATTTCAATACTTTCACTGCTCAGTGTTTGTCATTCATTCATAATATGGGGAGGAGGGGGGAGGAGATTAGTGGTTAAAGCATTAGAATTTGGATCTGAAAGTTGTGAGTTTAAATCCAAGCCACAACTCCTGGGCCCCTGAGCAAGGCCCTTAACTGAAAAGAAATAAAAAAAACTAGCTAAATAAATAAAAAAAGAATAAAAGTATAAAGTTATTGCATGTTTTTATAAACTAAATGAGTATTATTGCACAAAGCGTTTAAGTGTTCATGAGGTAAATTGCTTGGGGAAGAAACTTCTCTCGTGCCTCAATGTCTTCGTATTTGGTTCTCTGTAGCGTCGGCCAGACACCAAAAGTTCAAAAAGCATAAGGCTTGGATCTGATGGATCCAGGGTGATTTTCTGGGCCCTTTTTTTTCACTCTGGATGTGTACATTTCCTGTAGAGTGGGCAGGGGAGCATCAATAATCCTTTCAGCCGTTCATCTGTAGTCTTCTGATGGCTGATTGTGAAGCTGAGCCCAAACCAGACGGTTATTGAAGTGCACAAAACAGACTTGATGAATGCTGAGTAGAACTGTTTGAGCAGCTCCTGTGCAAGGTTGAACCTTCTCTGTTGGGCCTTTTTAACAATGAAGTCAATGTGATTTTCTCACTTCAGGCTCTGAGAGATTGGTGGTGCCCAGGAACCTGAATGACTCCACTGCTGCCACAGTGCTGTTCATGATGGTGAGTGGGGGGAGTGCAGGGGGGTTTCTTCTGAAATCCACAATCGTCTCCACTGTTTTAAATGTGTTAAGCTCCAGGTTGTTATGACTGCACCAGACAGCCAGCTGCTGAACCTCAAATGCAGATAATCATCGTCTTTAGTGAGGCCGATGACTATAGTGTCATCTGCAAACTTCAGGAGCTTGACAGAGGGTTCTGTAGAGGTGCAGTCGTTTATGTATAGGAAGAAGAGTAGAGGGGAAAGAACACATCCCTGGGGGGCACCAGTGCTGATAGTATAGCGGTTTGACATGAATTTCCCCAGTCTTACTAGCTGTTGCCTGTCAGAAAGCTGGTGATCCACTGACAGGTAGATCTCGGAACAGAGCTCTGGGTTAGTTTGTTCTGAAGGAGTGTTGGGATGATGGTGTTTAAGGACTGGAACTCCACAAACAGGATCCCTACATAGGTCCCTGTTGCAGGATGAAGTGCAGTCTCATGTTCACCACATCGTCCACACACCTGTTTGCTTGGTAAGCAAACTGAAGGGGGTCCAGCAAGGGTCCAGTGATGTCCTGAAATAAGCCACCAGTCTCTCAAATGACTTCATGACCACAGATGTGAGCGCAATTGATCTGTAGTTGTTAAGTCCAGTGATTTTTAGTTTCCTCGGGATTGGGATGATGGCGGAACGTTTGAAGCAGGGAGGAACTTCACACAATTCCAGTGATCTGTTAAAGATGTGTGAAAAGATGGATGCCAGCTGGTGTGCACAGGCTCTTTGACCGGCTGGTGAGATTCCGTCTGGTCCTTGTGCTTTCATTCATTTTTGTTTCCTGAAGACCTGTGGGGTGGGGTGGGGGGAGTCTTCCAGCTTTTTAGAGTTGCTCCTCTTCACCACTTTAATCTCCTTCCAGTCAGTGTGTTCCTGGCCCAAAACAGGTCTTCGAGCTGGCTTTGTGCACAGAGACATTGTCATGCTGGAACAGGTTTGGGTCTCCTAGTTGAAGTGAAGGGAAAAATCCATGCTACTGCATCCAAAGACAATCGTGTGCATTCAACTTTGTGGTAATTGTTTGAGGAAGAATAATAAATGGCTAGAAAAAGCAATGTCTTATTGCTTTTTTTCATATCGTGTATATCAATACAAAACCCATCCACACACACTAACCCCCACATACACTTTATTTCCGAGGCAGCAAATTAAACTGCCTTCACTGAACAAGATTCTGTGTCTGTGTTTGTCCATTTTATATTCTGTAAACGATTAAACTGCGCATTTCTCTCTGCCAGCAATTCTGCGTATATTAAAAGCAACAGCACGTCTATTTTAGCTTCACCTTCTCAATATGCAGCGTAGCTGGAGAGTCCTTGCGTGTTTCCATGGTCACCCATCTCCTGGGGAGAAAAAGCTTTTACTACATGCTGGGTGCATTTTAAATACATCAAACACGTGATACCTTCATTTTGTTCCATTCTAAACACTGTTAGCACTCAGACAAAAAATACAGAATTTTTATTTTAGACACCAAATGTTTAAAAGGGGGGCTTGAATATTAAACATATTTGACTAGAAAATGTTTTTCAACATTTTGTCCACTTCTGAGCAACACATCTTCATATCTGAAGTTTGGCATCCTAGAAAGCAAAAGCTCCACCCACTCTGCCTGTTTCCTGATATGTCAATGTATGTGCCACATTTTATAAAACACATTTTATTGACATTGAGACACCTGACTGCCATGTGCTTCTTCCCCAGAGTGTTAGAACAAAGTTGGAGGCATGGGGTAGATGAGGAGATCCAAACCTGTTCCAGCATGCCATTTACATTCATGACTTTTGGCAGATGCCCTTATACAGCTGAGCAGTTGAGGGTTCAAGGGCCCAGCAGTGGCAGCTTCGTGGTGCTGAGATTTGAACCTGTGAACTTTCTATTAGAAGTCCAAAATTTTATCCATGGAGCTATTTTCCCAAGACAGCTCTATAAAGGTATCCTTTAAATGGGTTGGAAGATCTTAAGTGGCCTGCTTGGGTTATTATAAACTCAGAACTCAACGCCCAGGCCTCCTTACCCTTGTGGCTGAATAAAAACAAATCTTTACAAGCGCGCTCAAAAATCTAGTGGAACATCTTCCTAGAAGAGTGGAGGTTATTCTCTATGCACTGCTTTCCTCGTCTCATGCACCTCATTACGTATGCATATAATTGCTTAAATTATTTGTGGAATAATTGCTAGCTGTATTTCATGCCATTGGTCAAAATTGGTTAAATGCATCACACTTTCTTTTTGTTCCACTTCTTTCTAACTCCCTCTTTTTCTCGCCCCCTAGAGGACCGGCACCAAGCAGCTTTTTATTGCGTCGCTACATTCAGCCGCTCAATTTATTTGAATGGACTTTACACTGCTAAATGCAACCTGGTGCTAACAGTGCAAGACAAGACAGAGCAAAGACAACACAAGACAGTGTAGGACAAATATACAAAACACGAAATAGCGCCGCTGTTAAACCCACTGTATAATATACAGTGCAGTGGATACAGGAGTTTACCTTTAAATAACACAAAATGTAACAAAAAAAGGTTGTGCAAAACAGCAATAGCAGCAGTCAAGTGAATGTGCAAAAAAAAAGCATGTTAACAGTTGTGTAATAATAAATAATATTATATGGGTGGTACTGCAGACATGGATGTGTGAAATGAGTATCAGTGTGTGTTGAGTTCTTGAGGGAAAAACTGTTACACAGTCTGCATGTGACGGCCTGAATGTTTCAGAACCTCTTTCCTGAAGGCAGAAGGGTGAAGAGTGTTTGTGAGTGGTGTGTGGGGTAGTCCACAATGCTGTTGGATTTGGGGATCCAGCGTGTGGTGGAAATGTCCATGATAGAGGGGAGAGAGACTCAGATGATCTTTTCAGCTGTCCTCACTATCCTCTGTAGGGTCTTGCGATCCGAGACGGTGCAGTTCCCAAACCAGGCAGTGATGCAGCTGCTCAGGATGCTTTCGATGATCCTTCTGTAGAACATGGTCAGGATGGGGAGAGAAAGATGGGATTTCCTCAGCCTTCTCAGGAAGAAGAGACGCTGCTGGGCTTTTTTGGTGATGGAGCTGTTGTTGAGTGACCAAGTGAAGTTCTCCGCCAGATGTACACCAAGGAATTGGGTGCTCTGGCGATCTCCACGGAGGATCCATCGATGATTAATAGAGAATTGCCGCTCTGTGCTTCTCTGAAGTCAACAACCATCTCTTTAGTTTTGTAAATGTTCATAGACAGGTTGTTGGCTCCACACCAGGCTGTTAACTGTTGCACCTCCTCTCTGTATGCTGACTCATCAATCTTGCTAATCAAACCTACTACGGTCGTGTCATCAGCGAACTTGATGATGTGATTCGAGCTGTGCATTGCTACACAGTTGTGAGTCAGCAGAGTGAACAGCAGTGGACTGAGCACACAGCCCTGAGGTGCCCCAGTGCTCACGGTGGTGGTGCTGTAGATGCTGTTCCTAATCTGGACTGACCGAGGTTTCCCACTCAGGAAGTCCAGGATCCGGTTGGAGAGGGAAGTGTTTAGGCCCAGAAGACTCAGATTCTCAGGTGCTGGGGGACGATTGTGTTGAATGCTGAACTAAAGTCTATGAACAGCATTTGTACATAGGTGTCCTTATTGTCCAGGTGGGTGAGGGCCAGATGGTTTTGAAAATGGCATCGTCCGTGCAACGGTTTGGACAAAACGCGAACTTCGTGGTGTCCAGTGAGATTGGTAGCTGGGTTTTGATGTCAATGGGTGTGAGTGCATCAGGACAATAGTTTTTGAGGCAGGAGACTGTAGACTTCTTCAGCACTGGGATGATGGTCGTTGTCTTGAGGCACGTAGGAACAACTGCGCTGCTCAGAGAGATGTTAAAGATGTCGGTGAAGACATCCGCTAGCACATTCCCTAAGCACTCTGACAGGAATGTTGATGAACCGTAGCAGTCATCCACAGCTTCTCGTTGGAGCGTGTGGTGATGGTCTTGGAGACGTTCACGTAATCAATGCACACAGATGCAGCTGGTCACTCAGGATGTGGACTCCTCCAAGTTGATAAAATCGCCATTGGTTGCAGCCTCCCTAAACATGTCCCATTCAAAGCAGTCCTGGAGAGCAGACATGGATCCTGCTGGCCAGGTTTTCACCTGCTTTCGAGCTGGTCTTGAACGCTTGTTGAGTGTTCTGTATGCTGGGATCAGCGTAACAGAGATGTGGTCTGAGTAGCCGAGGTAGGGGCGGGGCTTTGTCTGAGATGTGATAGAAATACGAGTTCAGTGATAGAAATACGAGTTCATGGTGGAAAGTTCTATTGAAAAACACTTAATTTTTTTAATCTTTGTAGCGTTTCAGCTATTTTTGTACTTTCTTAGGGGTATAATTAAACAGCCATAACAGTATCAGTAACTACATACAGGGGAAAGTGCTCAATTTCACACAAAAAATGTAATCAAACAAATTGAACATACATCGTATTTAAAAACAAAATTATAGAGCTATATGCTCTATATAATATGAATATAATGTTCTCGAACTGAGGAATTCCTACTGCACATATATTCTTTTCATATATTGTTACATTTTATTGCAATTATCTTTTGTTTATTCTTCTGTGTAATTTTTATATTGTGTAATTTTTGTAATTCTTATAACAAATTTAGTTGTATCACTACAATGACAATAACTTTTTTTGCCTATCCAAACTTTTACCACATTTTTCCCTTCACTTTAACCAGGAGACCCAAACCTGTTCCAGCATGACACTGCCAATGTGCATAAATCCAGCTTCATGAAGATCTGCTTTACATGGGTTGGAATGAATCTCTTGTTATTAAACACCTATTGCACCCCAGGCCTCCACACCTCACCTACATCACTACCTGAATTTACTAATATCCTTGTGGCTAAAAGCACACTAGCACACTAAAATCTAGTGAAATATCTTCTTATACCAGCAAATGGGGATTAAATATGGAATTGAATTGTGCTCAAAAAGCCCAATGTTATGCTAGGTGAGCAACAAACTCTCATCTAAGTAATGTATATTTGTCCACATCTCAGTAACACAGAAACAGACAAGTTACAAGGAGACCATGTCGGAACTCAGTCTCACACAAAAACACATCCTCAGGAGTGAGAAAAAGTAGATTTGGTGGCTGTTAATAAGTGCAAAACAGCCAGAAACAAGTATACAAGTGCCACAAAGAAACCAACAGCAAAAAGACAATAAATGTTGATTCACATTTCTTCTTACCTTCTAAAAACTCAACTCAATTAACTTCAATTTTATGTGTATAGCGCTATTTTGCTTTACAATAGATAATGTCGCAAAGCTTTTAAAAGTGCTCTACAAATAAAAAATGAATTGAATCAAATCGATTGAAATGAATCAAATCAAATCGAATCAAATTGAATCGAATCTAATCAAATCGAATCTAATTAAATTGACTATAAGGCAATTGAAAGAGATGGCCTGGTCTAATTAATCAAATCATAAATGACAGCTGTGTGTGTCTGTGTGTGTGTGTGTGTGTGTGTGTGTGTGTGTGTGTGTGTGTGTGTGTCTGTTACATGGCGAAAAGATGGCACCAAGATAAACTATGTGAAGGTGAGCCGGTGAAGATGTGTGTGCAGTGATCTGGGAAATGTTCTGCTGGAAATCTTTGGGCTCTGGATTTTATTAAGGTGTCATATCTTTTTGCAGAATACCACAGCACATCTTCAGAGGTCTTGTGGACCCCAGGCATCGATGCCTCTGAGCTTTTTTGGTTGCACCTACAAAATACTAGGTAGGTAGTCGCTGATCCGTGTAATTATTAGTGACTTTTGCAGATCCTGTGGTGGCTTCATGTTTAAAAAACCCAGTGAATATGATTGAGTAAAAAAAACATACAGGAATGTCCACTTGGTGCCGCATGGTTAAAAAAAGTGGTGTGCCTCCTATGATTTTCTTATTGTAGATACAACTTGATAACATTCTCTCTAGAGTGCCCTTAGAGTGTACAAAAGTGGATAAAATGCCCAGTGGTAGGTAAATATCGGGTGGCCTGTAGGGTCAAATATCCTTCAGAACTTATAGGATGAATCTGAAAAAGGTGTGATGAAATGGCCTTCCTGTGTTTCAGACAGTTTGTATTCACACTTATTTCGAATGTTTGACTTGTTCACAAATACTCATACATTTTTTTTATGTAATACCAAAATATCTGAAATAGATCTAGCTTTTGATTATTTGAAAATGTGGTCACGTTAAGGGAAAAAAATACATTAATATTAAAAAAACGCATGTGCAAAATGAAATAGTTTAGGCACTCAGGCAGAACGTAACTTTTTGGAATAATACCATGTAGAATTCCTATATGAGATTTGAACTTTGTTTTGGAAAGTCTTACTGTTTTGTCATTTACGATTAAAAAACTTTCAGAATTGTTTCCAAGTATAAAATGATTCAAAATAGGCAAGTAGAACTTGGTTAAGTTGTTGGACTTCTGATCAGAAGGGCATGAGTTTGAATCTCAGCACCACCAAGCTGCCACTTAACCCTTAACTGCTCAGTTGTATAAATGAGAATTGGAAGTGTGTCTGCCAAATGTCATAAAAGTAGAATTTGTGTTGTACACGTCTAAAAACCTTTGAAGTAAAAGCAGCAAACTACAAGCGCTGTTTATTATTGATGAGTTCATCTGTTCTGGTGCGAGTTTGTTGATAAGATCTATTCCGAATGCTGTAACTGCACACGCTTTGTGTTACGATAAATCTGACACTGATGTTTTGCTGTACCTTTGGCCCTCATGTGAGTTGAACAAAACACTGCTTTAAGGTGTGATAATGCATTCCCAATAGGCTCATCATCCACTTTTATTCCACAGCTGCATGTTAATGCAATCATGTAATTAGTCAATCATGTGGCAGTGAAGGTAAGAGGTAAAGAGCTTCAGTTCTTCAGATGTTAATATCAAACATAGGAATGAGGAGATTGGTGATTGTGGAATGATTGTTGATGTGAGATGGGCTGTTTTAAGATGGACGGACAGATGGATGGATGGATGGATGGATGGATGGATGGATGGAAAATTAATCAAAATGGATAGATGGATCAAAATATGGAGATGTGTGTGTGTGTATATATATATATATATATATATATATATATATATATATATATATATATATATATATATATATATATATATATCCATAGTTGGTTTTCTCACAACTGTTACAACAAAGCTGGAGGCACACAATTCTTTAGAATGTCTTTGGATGCAGTCAGGTACTGATATAGGTGAGGTGAGGAGGCCTGGAATGCAGTCAGAGTTCCAATTTATCCCAAAGGTGTTTAAAAGCAATGGAGCTGTATAGCAGGAGATCTTCCACTCCATCTCATGTCAAGCGTGTCTTCCTGGAGCTGGATTTGTGCCCTGGGGCATTGTCATCTGTAACATGTTTGGGTCTTCTAGGTCTTGTGAAGGAAAAGTTTAATGTTCCTAAAACTGCTTCATGGATATATGGCAAATTACAATTGTCTATTTTTATTTTTTTACTGAGCAAATGAGGCATAAGGGCCTGGCTTGAGGGGCCCAGCAGTGGCATTTTGGTGGTGCTAGGATTTAAACTGGCAACCTTCTGAGCTAATATCAAGTATCTTATCCACTGATGTACCATGTGCCTACAGTTTGGGGCTGAACAACATTTTGGTGGGGGAAAACAAATTCCAATATTTGTGTCCATATATTGTATTTTGATGTTTAAAAACAAGTATTATACATTTTTCTTGAAAAATATAATCATGTAAATCGTGCTGTTTTTGCATCTAGGTGCGAATCCATTTAACATCTGAATAAAACAGCCTTTTTTTCCACAACTTGTTTATCACAGGTTTTGAAAAGCATCCATTTGAATTCTACAGCATTCACTCATCCAAGTGCTTTACTGCATTACAGATAAATACCACAAGAATGCTGTCATTTAATACGGCATGTTGTAGCGTGTAGTGTGTGTTAGCATATTAGCATAATGCTAGCCATTGTTCACGCACGGTAACGTGCTCAGCATGGAGATATGAGCGGTTAATTACCTTCATAAAGCTCCTTCTGATTTCAGGACTTTAATCTATTAGCTCAGCGGCACCTTCAGCTACAAAGATCAGTCAAATGGAAAATGGTAAATGGCCACTCATTGCTAATATGAAGGGAGAGAGAGAAAAGAGAGAGCGAATGAGAGAAAGGGAAATTTAGAAATACTTTTTCTGGTTATGTTAATGAGCGAAACTTTATTCCTGTCCCTTTATCATAACAGTGTTTTTCCTCCTTGTAACATTTCCATAAAGCACCATTATCCTTAACCAATCTGGCCTTTGTGTGTGTGTGTGTGTGTGTGTGTGTGTGTGTGTGTGTGTGTCAGCCATTATAAGCAGTAATTAGTGTCCACATTTTTTTCCATACTCAATTGTCCAAAACTAATGTGAGATATTTAATTAAATATTTCATGTAATAAAATAATTATTTCAAAAAGTAAAATAGTTCAGATTGGTAATAGGTGACATACAACAATTAAGCAAATAATGAAACTTGGGAGCGAGGTAAGTACATAAATAAAATACTAGTGAAGGAGAATAATTAATATTTTCTATTTTTTTTACGGATGTTTAAAGTATGAAATGAGGGAAAATTTCCGATGCCCCTAAACACTATACTGCATCCCCTGTTTTTGCACCTCAGATTCGTAGTAAAAATAGTAGCAGCAGTAATATTACTGTATCTTTTTCTTATTAATGAGCATTGTGCATACTCGAGCCATGAAGCACTTGTGGAATCCTCCAGGTGAAGTGACCCTTCACACAGTCACTCACCTCATAACATAGTAGAACCTTAGTCTCCCTTCTAAAAGGAATCTTGTCTGAGATAATTCATTCAGGGAATAAAAGCTCTCGGTGTCTCTGATTACATCCCTGTGAGCAGGTCTATTGCTGCCATACTTTAACTGAGTGGTCAATGAAATGATCACTCTCACTGATCACACACCAGCACATGATGTCTGCATACTGACCTCTGTCTTCTGTTTGTTAACTTCAACTGTGTTTAAAATACTCCTTGGCAAGCGTTTGGGATCTCACTGTGTTTGGGAACATCTCCTGTGATTCTTCACCATCAAGTCGTAAACTCACAAATGACTAGAACAGAAGATTTCAACTGTTTCGCCCTTCAACTACTTCACAAGTTGGGGTGGGGATGGGGGATGTCAATGGGGGGAACCCTTCACACCTCAGTACTCACCTTATAAATTAAATATTTAAAAGTATTAGGACATCTGACTTTTCCATCCATATTTGTTTTTCTCCCAAACTGTTAAGAGACACAATTGTATAGGAGACCCAAACCTGTTCTAGCATGAAGATATGCTTTACATGGGTTGGAGTGGAAGATCTCCTGCTATTGATTTCCTACATCAACTCTACTCAACACGACTGCAACTCAAACCTTCTCACCTGACCTACATCAGTACCTGATTTTGACTGAATAAACCACAAATCTCCACAAATCTAGTTGGAACATCTTCCCAGAAGAGTGGAGGTTGTTATAACAATAAATGGGGACTAAATGTGGAATGGGATGTTTAAAGAGTGCACATTTGTCCATATAGTAAATATAAAGGTGTTTAATGATCTGAATAGTATAAAGGGTTACAAAAAAAATTCAAATTTAAATGATTGTTCTTTTTGTGGGCTTCTGGAATTCAGACAATGCAATTTCCTGTTTAGCGTGTCATTTGAGCGTAAAATGTTCTATATAGTAAATAGAAGCGAATGCAATCCAACTTTAAGGTGTATGTGGGTGGTTCTAACACTATTTCATGCATTCTGAGTTTTTTTTACATAAATGACCATAAATGATTTGGATGTATGCTAGAACGATGTATTTCTCTGCCGAATACATTCCTTCATATACATTTCTTTTAAATATGTTCCTTCATGATGTCATGAATTGGTGAAATTCCTTGTATGGGTTTCTCATAGAAGCAATCAGAGTGAGAGCAGAAACACACCCTTCACCATGCTTCATTTGGTTACGGAAGTCGTCAGCAGCGTTGCTCGAAATGAATGTCCCCAAATAAGTGTGTTTTTGAATGTGAGGAAAGGAGAACCTAATTCAGTACTTACCATAAAGACACATCTTGCTGTAGTCATCATCGCTGCTGTTCTTGGTGTTTAATTTCAGACTCAGGATCCAATTCTGGATCAGATGTGTACGGTTGGATCTGATTGTTAGCCAGCGTTCATTTAAGTCTATGAAGTACCTGTTTGTTTATAGTGATGTCACAGCTTACAGACAATCTGGTCTGGAATTCTAGGGGTTTTTGTCACTGGTTTAACTCTCTATCATCGTATTTGTCATGTCACGGTTAACTGGCTGATGTCTCTCTCTCGCTATTGTGTTAATATTATGTTAAACATTGCAATCTTCTGAGTTCACAGCAGTGCTTTAAACCCTATTATTTCAGCTGTGATGCTCGCTGCCTCCTGCACAATAAAGTATCGCAATCTTGTATGTTGCCAGATTCGCTACCCCAATTTGTTTTTCAATCATGAAACAAATGTCCACTCAACTGGAGTTTTTTTTTATTATTTTTTTTTTCTTTAGCACTTCAGCAGTTGCACAACAGACACTTCTACTTTGCACATTATTTGGATTTCAATTATCTGACAGTTGACAAGTGTATCACGGGTTTTATTTCCCATCTGTGAGCTTTCAAATTTTTATTCCTAACAAAGAAATGACTTGTATTACACCATAGCGCTGTTTAATTCTCAGATGTGATTCGTCTGAAGGTGCCAAATTACAGCTTTATATTCATGTGCTTATTGTATTGCTATGCTTTCTATAGTAACAGCTCATTTACAGACTGTATTTACAGATAGATACAGCCTTAAATGCCTTTGTGCTCCACAGACCCCTAAGCAGGGAAATGCAGTTTAGCATCTACTATGTATATGCATGTGTGTATTTCTGATTTCCTATTTTTTTCTATGTTTGTCACACTTCAATGTTTCAGATCATCAAAGTAATTTAAATATTAGTAAAAGATACACAAGTGAACACAACATGCAGTTTTTGAATGAAGGATTTTATTATTGAGGGAAAACAAAATCCAAAACTACATGGCCCTGTGTGAAAAAGTGTTTGCCCCTAAACCTAAAACCTGGTTGGTCCACCCTTAGCAGCAACAACTTCAATCAAGCGTTTGCAATAACTTTCAATGAGTCTAAGCTTAATTACAACAATTCTGCATAGATGTGTGAATCAAAAATCCTCCACAGCACTGTATCCTTTTTTACTGCTATAAAGTCATGCTATTGTAATAGATGCACTATACAGTTAGTATTGTCTTGCTCAATTATGCAAGACCCTAATGCCCTCGCATACCCTCAGAGATGTGGCTTTTCGAACTGAGTGCTGATAACAAGCAGGGTGATCCCGCTCCTCTTTAGTCCGGAGGATGTGGTGTCCATCTTGTGGGGCATGTTGCGATCAGGGCTCTGTGGGGCCCAAAGCTATTACTTCCTGGACTCTTTGTTCTTCTCTACACTGAAGATTATTCCTAATGACATTGGCTGTATGTTTGGGGATGTTGTCCTTCTGCAGAATACATTTGGCACCAATCAGACGCTTTCCTGATGGTGCTGCATGATGGATAAGTATCTGCCTGCATTTCACAGCATTGAGGACACTATTAATCCTGACCAAATCTCTAACTCCATTTGCAGAAATGCAGCCCCTAACTTGCAAGAAACCTCCACCATGCTTCACTCTGTTCTGAAGACACTTATTATTGTACCTCTCTTCCGCACTTCATCAAACAACTTGCCTCCTGCTACAGTCAAATATTTCAGATTTTAAGTTATTAGTCCAGAACAGCTGCTGCCATTTTTTTGTTCCCCAGTTCCTGTGTTTTTTGTGCATAATTGAGTCACTTAGCCAATGTTGGGGGTATGCTTATTTTCCATGAAAATTATTTCTGTCGAGACGTCTCCAGACAGTAGATAAATACATACATACATCATATGTATGAAAAGCTTTACTTTTTTCTTATTTACTTAAATTCACAACAAATCCACTAGTTCAAGTGAAGGGAGGATTTAATGTACTGATGTAGTTGAGGTAAGGAGGTATAGGGTGCAGTCCATTATTATATTCATCCCAAAGGTGTTTGTAGACTACTCAAAATGTTCCATACCAACCCCTGTAGACCATATGTTCATGGAGCTAGCTTTGCACCAAGTATTTGGTCCATATTTGGGAATGTTAGCAAATGTTCCGCTGTGGTGACCCCTAAGGGGAGCAGCTGAAAAGACAAGGTGGATACAAACGTTAGCCCAAAAAATACTCGGTACTTAAAGTCTTTTAACATATCTAAGTAAATAATTACTTTAATCCTCCATTCATTTTCACGCCTTGAAAGAATTGAAACAAAACATTTAAACTACAAATTGTCGAATTTATTGCAGATTAGCGACGCATATGCGTTAAAATGGTAACTGTTCATGTCTGTCGCTTATCGGGAGCTCATTGTAAGCAGACATAAAAAAGACACATTTTCTATGAATGCAGGAAACGTAAAGCAAGAAGGCCTCCCGCGGAATTAACATACTTCGCTCTATATATGCTGACTCAACTGTTATGGCAGTGTTTCCTCATTTTAAATAATTCATAGTTTATAAATCACACTATAGCCAGAAACTAGATTAAGGGCAGGAAGCCAGCAGCAGAAGGAAATGAATAACCAATGGCTTGTTAGCGATGGCTTGCACACATTCACACCTCCAGGAAACATACACACACACACACACACACAAAATGAGCAACTGTGCATGAAAGCCATGCCACACTGGAAATCAATAATAAGATCATTTTAATATTGCGTATTCTCTGTAATGTCCATGCTAAAAAAATGCTAATATATAAACACCAAGACTCTGAAGGGCAGCACAGAGACAAATGCCTTTCCAACAAAAACTCAATGTCAACCATTATTACAATCAAGCTTCCCTTTTTTTTTTTTACCAATTTGAACTCTTTCCCTTCATGACAGCTGTTTTAATGTTTTCAAAAACCCAATTTTAACATTTTGTGAAACTGTAACCCGATGTCATGTTTACAAAGAAAAGTAATTTCGTTCTGTATAGCAGGTCTGACAATGACTTCTATTATACACATACAGAAATCAGATTTCTTTCCCTTCGCGTAATCAACGTTTCCTCCGAGTGTCAATGAGGAATAAAACACAATGGGAGGTGTTGTTGTTGTTGGAAAATAAGCTAGAATGATGTGATGATGTACAAATACATCAGGGGAAAATAAAATAAAATAAAATAAAAAGAAATACCAAAACTAATATATATATATATATATATATATATATATATATATATATATATATATATATATATATAAATAGTAATAATAATAGAAATAATATTAATGCTGTACCAATTAAAAAATACTAAACAGATCAGGGAAAAATTTATAAAACAAAATGTAAAAGAAATACCAACACTACATTTTATATATATATATATATATATATATATATATATATATATATATATATATATATATATATATATATATATAATATATTAAAAAGTAATAATAATCATAGTAGAAAACAAATAAGGCAAATTTATATTATTATTATCATTATAATATATATATATATATATATATATATATATATATATATATATATATAAAATATATTTTTATTATTATTAATTATTTACTAGATACTAGATCTAGATACTATATATATAAAATACATAAAAATAAATCCTGATAAAATTGGTATGCTGAGGAAAAATGTGTTTCAAGTAGCTTAAAATAAATCAATAAATAACTGAAGGAGGACGTTCCACTTTTTCAGCAGAGCAACATGCACATCAAAATGGAGTAGTGTGATTGCAGGAAAAAGAAGTAATAATAGTAGTTCTTAAAATATATGAACATTTTTATACTGTTTACAGTATATATTTTAAGATCTACTATTAGTACTTCTTAAACCTTACAATCACACTGCTCCATTTTGACGTGCATAAATATATTGATCATATATGAGAATACATGTTGTACATATATTTTCTGGAAGGTTTTCATGTTGATATCATTTTGAATGGATGAAAGGATGGATGAGTGGATTGGTGGGTGAATGAATGAATGAATAGATGGGTTGATAAGTGTGTGGGATGGATGGATGGATGGATGGATGGATGGATGGATGGATGGACTGGGTAAATGGATGGATGGATGGATGGATGGATGGATGGATGGATGGATGGATGGATTGGTGGGTGAATGGGTAAATGGATGGATGGATGGATGGATGGATGGATGGATGGATTGGTGGGTGAATGTTTAAATAGATGGATGGATAGATGGATGGATGGATGGATGGATGGATGAATGGATGGATTGGTGGGTGAATGGATGGATGGATGGATGGATGGATGAATGGATGGATTGGTGGGTGAATGGATGGATGGATGGATGGATGGATGGATGGATGGATGGATTGGTGGGTAAATGGATGGATGGATGGATGGATGGATGAGTGACAGGATGAGTTGTCGAAAATTAATAAACTTTGCGTTCATCATAAAGAAAACAAATACTACCAATACTAGTGCAAGCCCTTTTAAAGAATTTCTATTATTTTTGAATATTAAAAATAATGTATATGATTCCAAGAAATAGAGTTTAGAACATTAAAATTTTCCTCTTATTTGTTGTAAATCAACTTGCTCTCTGCCTTAAGTGATACAATACAGCATTTAAAGTTTTAAAGCCAATCACACTAAAAAGCAACACTTTTACATCTCTAAATCCTTTAGCTCTCATTTGAAACTCACCAGACAGGCACTCATTTCAACTCGTCTTATCAGCATTGTGAGATCTGAGAGTGTATGTGTGTGTGTGTGTGTGTGTGTGTGTGTTGTGTGTGTGTGTGTGAGGTCTCTACATTACAATTTAATAAAATGCTGAGTAGTAGATACTGAATTCTGGTTCAATATTATTTTTGCAAGGCTGTATTTGGCCTCGAGTTTGACACACGTGATTTATAGTGTTTCCAAACAAGTAAATGGACTTTCTCCAAAAGAGCAATCTCTGTGACTGTCAAAAATAGATGTTATCTCAGGATCTGATGAAATTTAACACCAGCCTCCAGCAGGGATTCCCAAACTCCAGGTGTCCCAGCGTCCTGTGGAGTTTACGCTCAGTCCTAATCAAACTCGCTTGGCTCTGATCGTCAGAGCTCCTGAGGTTTTTGTTTCCCTGTTTCACTGCTGTTCAATTTGGGTTTAGAAAAAAAAAACAATTCAACAGGAGGGCTGTATGAGTACAGTTTGTGACTTCTCATTGGGAAAATATCATGGTGATAATGAAATTCAGCAGTGGTACACAGCGTATGGACTGTTTGTGCTGTTAAATTGCTGCATGCCGGATGAATCATTGCTAGTTCTATTAGCATTGACTGGCATGATTTTTTTTTGTTTATTATAATGCAGTTCAGAGAGAAATCTATTCTTAGCTAAACTAATATGTCCATGTGTCAATGTCAGCTTCAGGGCGTGAGTGTGGGAAAGAGCAGAGGTCAGCAAAAACTCTGAACTAAAAAGCTAGAACTCTGTCACAAAGTAATGTCAATAATAGACTGCATGTTTTTCCCCCATTAAGGCGCAACAGTGCGGTCAAATCCATAACTAGTAAGAGATTCCATGAAATTCCAAGCTTCCATGAGTGTTACCTTTATACTGAAGAAAAGCACAATTTTTTTTTTTTTTAACAGGATACACAATACATCCAAATATGTGTATACCTGACCACTGCAAACATGCGACATTGGAAGATCCCATTTCAGATTTATTCCCCTTCAGGCTGTCAGTGGTGGACAGTAAGGAAGTAAATGTAATACATTACTGTACTTAAGTAGCTTTTTTGCATATCTGAACTTTACTGAAGTATTTTCATTTAAGGAGGCTTTAACTTCACTACATTTAAAAATAAATATTTTACTTTTTACTTAACTACATTTTGCAAAATCGGTCGTTTCCGTTTTATTTATGAGGATCAAATACGCAGCGAGTCACCAATCAGGGCCGAGCGTGCGCTCTGTTTTACACTTGTTTTGATTGGCGCTTGGTGTATCTGCTGATCACCAACATACAGTTCAGCATTAGTTCATCATCAAGCAGAACATTTTTAAAGGAATAAATGATGGTAAAAACTCCAGACTCGAACTCGCCACAACACCCGTGGCCTCATTTGCGCTTTTTTTCTTTTTAAGGTTTCAGGCTCATGATAATTTTAATAGACATCAATCAGTGTTTGACTCATTATTATGCAAGAAAAACTGTGGCAAGAAAAAACTTCCCAAAAGGGGATAAGGAAGTAACCTTGAGATGAACCAGACTCAAGAGGAAACCTGTCCTCATCTGGGTTGTGGATAGTTGGATGGAGGAATGGATGGATGAATGAAGGAATGGATGAATGGACGGACGGATGGACGGACGGACGGACAGATGGACGGATGGACTGGATTAGTGTTTGGGTGGTTAGATGGATGGATGGGTCAGTGGATAGATTGGTGAATGAATGGATGGAAGTGAATAAATGGATGGAAAGATAAATAAACGGAAGGTTGGATGCCTCAAATTTCTATTTCCGTAGCAGCTAGAAGTAGCAGTAACCCTAGAAATCTTAGCGTTTTATAGACCTTACGATTTAGTGACTGTATGATATTTTTTATTGACCAATAAACCCAGAGTCATGTTTTTTTTTATCCTAGATTAAACTAGTTTAGGAAGCATGATGAGCGTTAAAAAATGTCTTGTTTTAAAGCATATAATTAGAATTTAATGTAGTCAGTATCTGTAAATACATACTAGGACAAACAAAGGGAGTAGGTGCAGACAGTGTGTCTAGGTCTATAGGTTTTTGAGGGATTTCAGAATTATATGGTACATAATAGCTAAATAAAAAAGTATATTGTGGAACATAATCATTCATGAGTCTCCATTTTTGGGCCATAAATCTTTTTTCAGTGTAGTTAGCCAGAAGAACACCTGGCAACCCTGACCTTGGGTATCAAAAACACGCAATAACAAAATAGGCACAAACCTCTGTTGGGTAACATTTTATAGAGCCATGTGGCAAAATCTATCCATTCAATCCCAGTTCAGTCATTTCTGCCTACGATCAAAATTCTGATTTAACCATGAATTTATTAGTCTGAATTAAATATCTATTATTCATAGCATGTACATCTTTGTCAATATTATTAATCTCCTCCACAGCATTCCAACTAAATGGAATATCCACTAGCATTAAAAAATCAATGTTGAATAAATATACAGAACACTGAATGGCCATCGATCATATCTTACTAAGGATAGGGTGTGGGTTAAAGATTAAATGGTTGAGGAAAATATATAGAGAAAGAAATAGAAAGAGAGAGAGATGGTAGAAGATGCATAGGCTGGGAATATTTCTGGTTTTGGAAAAGATGCTTGGAGTCATATGAAATACAAATTGCAAACACTGGTTATACAAGTATTCTGAACTCTAGTATTCATTCAATAGAGTGATAACATTTTGTTTTTTCAGATAAAAAGCATGTTCATGGAGATTCGCCAAGACATTTTCAAATTCTATAAACTGACGCTTGAATACGCATACGAAATATGGAATATATAAAGCTGTAAAGTGTAAAAACAGAAAAAAAAAAAACACACACAAACAATAAACCAGGGATTCAGATGACAGCAATTTAGCAATAAGGGTGAAATAAATTAAAATATTTCCTGAAAATCAGTGAATGGGTGATTATGGTGGTAGATGTCGTTCTGGCACTGAGGTGGTGGAATTAACTTTCCCTCGATGTCGGAATCTTCAAGCGACGGGTGAAGACTCACCTCTTCCTGAAACATTTAAACTAACACTTTACAAGTTTGCTTTGTTAAAACTTAAGTTTGTAATCTATTGTACCAGTGTAGATTTATTCATTGCTAGAGACTCAAAGCACTTTTGTACGTCGCTTTGCTCAATGTCGCAAATGTAAATGTAGATGGGGTAGAAAGGGGTTTGAATGGATGGGTGGTTATGGGGGAGGCAGGGTTAAGGTGGATAGGTGGGTATGATGTTAGATAGGGTTAGAGTGGATGGGTGGTTATGGTGCTAAAGAGGAGTAGAGTGAATGGCTGATTTTGGGGTAGGCAGGATTAGGGTGAATGGGGTGGTAATGGTGCTAAAAAGGAGTAGAGTGAATGGCTGGTTATGGGGTAGACAGGATTAGGGTGAATAGGGTGGTAATGGTGCTAGAGAAGGTTAGGGTGGATAGGGTGCTAAGGGTGCTAAAGGGAAGTAGAGTGAATGGCTGGTTATGGGGTAGACAGGATTAGGGTGAATGGGGTGGTAAGGGTGCTAGAGAAGGTTATGGTGGATAGGGTGGTAATGGTGCTAGAGAAGGTTAGGTGGATAGAGTGGTAATGGTGCTAGAAGGTTAAGGTGGATAGGTGGGTATGATGTTAGATAGGGTTAGAGTGGATGGGTGGTAATGGTGCTAGAGAAGGTTAAGGTGGATGTGGTGGTAATGGTGCTAAAAGGAGTAGAGTGAATGGCTGGTTATGGGGTAGACAGGATTAGGGTGAATAGGGTGTTAATGGTGCTAGAGAAGGTTAGGGTGGATAGGGTGGTAATGGTGCTAAAGAGGAGTAGAGTGGATGACTGGTTATGGGGTAGACAGGATTAGGGTGAATAGGGTGGTAATGGTGTTAGATAAGGTTAGAGTGGATGGGTGGTAATGGTGCTAAAGAGGAGTAGAGTGGATGGCTGGTTATTGGGTAGGCAGGATTAGATGAATTTGGTGGTAATGGGTTTAGATAAGGTTAGAGTGGATGGGTTGGTAATGGTGCTAAAGAGTAGAGTGGATGGCTGGTTATGGGGTAGGCGGGATTAGGGTGAATGGGGTGGTAATGGTGCTAAAGAGGAGTAGAGTGGATGACTGGTTATGGGGTAGACAGGATTAGCGTGGAAGGGTGGTAATGGTGCTAGAGAAGGTTAGGTGGATAGAGTGGTAATGGTGCTAAAAAGGAGTAGAGAGGATAGCTGGTTATGGGGTAGGCAGGATTAGGGTGGAAGGGTGGTAATGGTGCTAGAGAAGGTTAGGGTGGATAGAGTGGTAATGGTGCTAAAAAGGAGTAGAGAGGATGGTTGGGTTTGGGGTAGGCAGGATTAGGGTAAATGGGTGGTAATGGTGCTAGAGAAGGTTAGGGTGGATGAATGGTTATATTAGTAGGTTAGGTTAATATGTAAGTGAATCAAAATGTGTATCATGAATGTGTCAGTCTAAAAGCTCTGCAATTTTACTTTACTTATTCACACCACAAAAGTAACAAAAGTTGTTTCTTTTCAATAATTGTGTTCTGGATTTTGAAGTAGAAACACTGCAAATACAGTGCCCTCCACAATTATTGGCACCCCTGTTTAAGATGTGGTCGTGGACTTCTAAAAATTCTCCTTTTTTTTAAAACAACATAGAACCCAAATGCAAAAAAAGAGAAAAATCCAACCTTTCATTTAAGTACATAACTTTGGTGGTAAAAAAAATCATACATTTAGAAAAAAAAAAAACTTGAAATCATGTGTCCCACAATTATTGGCACCCCTAACAATTCCTCTGAAAATTTTAATTGTTTTTTTTTTTTATATATTTTTCTGTAGTTGCTAAGGTTGGTCAGGGTATCTAGGGACTTTTAATTAGTAATTCATGATTTCCTGTTTCCCTGGGGTATAAATATGACGTGACACAGAGGCCTAATTCTCTTACCCATTTGTCAACATGGCAAAGACAAGAGAACACACCATTCAAGTAAGGCAGATGTGTGTCGACCTTCATAAGTCAGGCAATGGCTACAAGAAAATAGCCACTCGCCTTAACTTGCCGGTATCTACAGTCAGAGGAATCATTAAGAAGTTTAAAACAACTGGAACAGTGACAAACAAGGCTGGAAGAGGTCCCAAGTTTATCTTGCCACAACGCACAGTGAGGAGGATGGTAAGAGAAGTAAAAAAATTTCCCAAGCTCACCGTCACAGAATTGCATCAATGGCATCTTGGGGTCACAGAGTCTCCAAAGCAACCATCAGACGCACAACCATCAGACCTCTACATGCCAACAAGCTGTTTGGGAGGCATGCAAGGAAAAAGCCTTTTCTCACTAACCCTCACAAACGTAAACGTCTGGAGTTTGCTAAGCGGTACTGGGACTTCAACTGGGATCGTGTGCTTTGGTCAGATGAGACTAAGATTGAGCTTTTTGGCAACAAACACTCTAAGTGGGTCTGGCGTAAAACAAAAGATGAGTATGCCGAAAAGCACCTCATGCCCACCGTGAAGTATGGTGGAGGATCTGTGATGCTGTGGGCCTGTTTCTCTTCCAAAGGCCCTGGGAACCTTGTTAGGGTGCATGGCATAATGAACGCTTTGAAGTACCAGGATATTTTAAATAAAAACCTGATGGCCTCTGCCAGAAAGCTGAAGATGGGTCGTCATTGGGTCTTTCAGCAGGATAATGATCCAAAACATGTGGCAAAATCTACACAAAAGTGGTTCAGCAGTCACAAACTCAAGGTCCTCCCATGGCCATCTCAGTCCCCAGACCTCAACCCAATCGAAAACCTGTGGGGCGAGCTAAAGAGAAGAGTGCATAAGAGGACCCAGGACACTGGATGATCTAGAAAGATTGTGCAAAGAAGAATGGTCAAAATCCTCTCTCTGTGTTCTCCAATCTTGTGAAATGTTATAGGAGGAGATTAAGTGCTGTCTTGTTGGCAAAAGGAGGTTGTACAAAGTATTAACATCAGGGGTGCCAATAATTGTGGCACACATGATTTCAAGGTTTTTTTTTCTTTCTAAATGTGTGATTTTTTTTTACCACCAAAGTAATGTACTTAAATGAAAGGTTGGATTTTTCTCTTTTTTTGCATTTGGGTTCTATGTTGTTTAAAAAAAAAAAGGAGAATTTTTTTGAAGTCCACGACCACATCTTAAACAGGGGTGCCAATAATTGTGGAGGGCACTGTAACACATTTAATCAAATTAAAGACACAAAATGTAATTACAGTATGTGTTGATTATAATGACAATAAGTTTAGCAATAAAAGCATTAAAAAAACTTTGTTTTTGTACAACCCATGCATTTCCATCCTTCATCATATACGCTTGTTAAATCTCTACATTTGCACTTTTTCCTGCATGTATGGTGCTGAAGGTTCATGGCAACATGCTCGTAGAAATAAATGATTAGATAGTAAATAAGCAATAAGAAACAAATAATAATATCAGATATATTGGCTTGACTTGTTAATTAGTTTATTAATTTATTTATATATTTTGCTTTTTTATTCACAAAGAGGCTACCGTGGCTCTTCTGGGGCTTGATTAATTTTCCGTCGGAATTAAACAGCAGGCGTTCCGATTCATCTCGCTTCTACTTATTATCCAGTACAAGCTTTTTAAAATAATATGAAAACAGCTCATCATTACATTCCAGCAGAAATCTCTCCATTAATCTTTGATTTTCTGCCAGTTAATTTAAAATTCAACTCATCACATGCATCATATAGAACCATTTCCCTCAGTCGGCTGAAATCTGGAGTTCATCTGTGCCATCATTTCATGGCCGTGGACAGAATAGCAATGTGCCTCCCTCATCAACCTTCAACTAAATACGTGTGAAAATGCTATTGAACCTAACTCTAAATTTATGCCGTTTTTTTAATCTGATTTTTGTTTATATTCAAAATTGCATCACCTGTAAATGACCATGCACAGTCACCGTTTAGCTTATTTATATTTGGCCACACCGACTGAACTCCAGAAAGCTCAAAATGACAAAACAGTGAAAGAATATCTCCAAAACATGGCCTGAGATTAAATCTTCCAGTAATGCAGCTCATCCACTGCATCAACTACTGTAAACATACTAATCCTCTTTTTTATTCTTTTATTGCTGCTATCACGTTTAAAATTCACGTTTATAGTCACTTTCTTTGATTTGTTGCATTGTTTATTGTGTATTTGATTGTATTTAGATGTGATGATGGGTAATTTGTCTGGATTTTGTGTTTGGTTATGCGATTGTAAATGTAGTTGTGTTTTCTTATGTTGCTTTTGTGTATTTCCTTATGTTTTTTATTTTAAATCACACAAGTTGTGATTGTGCTGTTGCTGGTGTTTATTTTCTTACTTTTGTGTATGATGGTTCTGTTGTGTATCTGGTTGTGTATTTAATGTTTAGTTCTCTTTCAGGAACTCGAGCTGCGTCGAAACGCTTTGGGAACGCCTCGCGTTGTCCATGCTCTGAATTAGGCGTGAAATCCGGCCAATAGGCAAGTAATGACATCATTAGCGGGCGACGTCAAGAAAACCAGGGAGCTACTAAATGGGTGAGCAATGGAGCGATGTTAGCTTCTGTTTGTTCAGGTAAGTGCTTTGTGTGTGAATCTGTGCAGGCATGATTTTAAATGCAAGCAGAATTCCGACTGTATGTTCCCTCTTGCCCCAGCGTCATTCATTTACATTTACATTTGCGGCATTTAGCAGACGCCCTTGTCCAGAGCGATGTACAAAAGTGCTTTGAGTCTCTAGCAATAAATAAATCTACACTGGTACGCAAGATTACAAACTTAATATAAATATAACTCTTGAATTCTACAAAGCAAACTTGAAAAGTGCTAATTTAAGTGTTTCAGGAAGAGGTAGGTCTTCAACCGTCGCTTGAAGATAGCCAGAGACTCCGCTGTATGGGTATCTAGGGGAAGTTCATTCCACCACATCGGTGCCAGAACAGAGAAGAGCCTTGAAGTGTACTTATCTTATCAACAGTTTGCCACAGGGTTGGCTCCGTCAACCCTAAAGGTTTATGTGTCCACTATCACGGCTTATTGTACCCTGCCTGTGGGGCAGTCGCTGGGGAAACCACTTTTTATGATACGTTTCCTATATGACCCAGAGTGCCTGTGTGGGACTTTTGATTGTTATGTTGGCAGCTCTATCTGAGCCCCCTTCAAGCCTTTGGCCCAGGTGGCCCTTAGGTACCTGCCTGTAAAGACCACCTTTCTTCTGGCAATATTCTTCCTTAAGAGGGTCAGGGAACTACAGGCTCTTTCCGTGGCCCTGTCTGTCCTGGAGTTTGCCCTTTCGGAGTCGGCCTTTATGGTGTGCTCCGCTGGAGTTTCTCTAAAGGACATATGCAGTGCTGTGGGCTGGTCCACCCCTTTGACCTTTGTCAGGTTCTATGACCTCGACATCGAAGCCACTCCCGGCTCCTCTGTCCTGCATGTTGGTGATACTCAGATTCACCAAGCAGGGACTAGTCAGTATGGCATGATTAGACACTCGTTTTCCAAGTGTTTCGACGCAGCTCGAGTCCCAGAAAGGGAACATCTCTGGGTTATGTATGTAACCCCAGTTCCCTGAGGAAACGAGAGGCACATCAACAGGCTATACTCCCTGTATCCCTGCGGTGCTTACCTTCTCTTTTTCCAGAAGCTAATGTCGCTCCATCACTCACCAATTTTGTAGTTTCCTGGTTTTCAAGACGTCGCCCTTTGATGAGATCACGACTTGCCTATCGGCTGGATTTCACACGTGATTCAGAGCGTGGACAACGCGAGGAGTTCCCAAAGCGTTTTGACGCAGCCTCTCTTTCCCTCAGGGAACTAGGGTTACATACGTAACCTAGAGACGTTTTTTTGTTATAAAGTTGTGTTCTGATGTTGTTGTGTATTTCTGTTTGTGATGTTGCTGTTGTTTATTGGATGTTGTGTATCGGATGTTGTGTTGCTGTTGTGTATTGGATGTTGTGTTGCTGCTGTGTATCGGATGTTGTTTTGTATTGCTGTTGTGTTGCTGTTGTGTATTGGATGTTGTGTTGTGTTATGTATCAGATATTGTTTGGTATTGATTGTTGTGTTGTTATGTATCGGAAGTTGTTTTGTATTGATGTGTTGCTGTTGAGTATTGGATGTTGTGTTGCTGTTGTGTATCTGATGTTGTTTTGTATTGCTGTTGTGTTGCTGTTGTGTATTGGATGTTGTGTTGTGTTATGTATCAGATATTGTTTGGTATTGATTGTTGTGTTGTTATGTATTGGATGTTGTTTTGTATTGATGTTGTGTATTGGATGTTGTGTTGCTGCTGTGTATTGGCTGTTGTGTATTGATGTCCTGTTGCTGCTGTGTATTGGCTGTTGTGTATTGATGTCCTGTTGCTGCTGTGTATTGGATGTTGTGTTGCTGCTGTGTAACGGATGTTGTTTTGTATTGTTGTGTTGTTATCTATCAAGTGTTGTTTTGTACTGATGTTGTGTTGCTGTTGTGTATTGGATGTTGTGTTGCTGCTGTGTATTGAATGTGGTGTTGTGTATCGAATGTTGTTGTGTTGCTGTTGTGTATCGGATGTTGTTTTGTATTGATGTCGTGTTACTGTTGTGCATTAGATGTTGTGTTGCTGCTCTGTATTGAATGTTGTGTTGTGTATCGAATGTTGTTTTGTATTGATTGTTTTGTTGTTATGTATCAGATGTTGTTTTGTATTGATTGTTGTGTTGTTATGTACCGGATGTTGTTTTGTATTGATGTTGGGCTGCTGTTGTGTATTGGATGTTGTGTTGCTGTTGTGTATTGAATGTTGTGTTTTGTATCAAATGGTGTTTTGTATTGATTGTTGTGTTGTTATGTATCAGATGTTGTTTTGTATTGATGTTGTGCTGCTGTTGTGTATTGAATGTTGTGTTGTGTATCAAATGGTGTTTTGTATTGATTGTTGTGTTGTTATGTATCAGATGTTGTTTTGTATTGATGTTGGGCTGCTGTTGTGTATTGGATGTTGTGTTGCTGTTGTGTATTGAATGTTGTGTTGTGTATCAAATGGTGTTTTGTATTGATTGTTGTGTTGTTATGTATCAGATGTTGTTTTGTATTGATGTTGTGTTGCTGTTGTGTATTGATGTTGTGCTGCTGTTGTGTATTGGATGTTGTTGGGCAGTTGTGATGCAGTAGTGAAGTACAGCATGTGTATACAGCTGGATGAATGAGGCCCAGTGTGTATTTAAATCCTTATTTATCCCTTCATGTGAATAATGTGAATGAGTCTGAGGGCTTCCACAGAAAACCGCATTTACAGTGAATTCTGCTGTTCGTTTTAAACACAGTCTGGGAGAAACAAAGCCAACACTGGCTGCCAACTAACAGCCATCAGGAGCTGCAGCAGTGTTCTGATGAGGTATTGTACCCTTCACAAAACACAGCAATGCCATCCCGTTGATTTATCGCCTGCATGAACAAAATGATTATAGAGTGGACTAGATCAATGCAACCCAAATATTCCTTTTTCTCTGCCTTCCCCTTTTCCCTTTCTATCTTTCTGCACAGGGAACAATGCAGAGCTATCTCTCTCTCTCTCTTTCTGCACAAAGAAAGGTTAGGGTAAATGAGTGGTTATTGTGGTAGGCAGGGTGAGGGTGGATTGGTGGTAATAATGGTTGGTGGTGTTGGGTTGGATGGGTGGTTATAGTAATAGGTGGTGTTGTTATAGTAATAGGTGGTGTTGGGGTGGGTTTGTGGGTATATTATTAGGTGATGTTGAAGTGGGTGGGTGTTCAAAGTAATAGATGTTGTTGGGGTGGATCGGTGGGTGTAGTGGTATGTGGGGTTGTGGTGGATGGGTGTTTATAGTAATAGGTGGTGTTGGTGTGGGTGGGTCTTTATAGTATTAGGTGGGTGTGTGGTTATAGTAATAGGTGTTGTTGGGGTGGGTGGGTGTTTAAAGTAATAGGTAGTGTCAGGGTGGGTGGGTTGTTTTGGTGGTAGGTGTTATTGGGGTGGATAGGTGGTTATAGTAAGAGGTGGTGTTAGTGTGGGTGTGTGGATATAGTAATGAGTGGTGTTGGGGTGGGTAATTATAGTAATAGGTGGGTGGGTGGTTATAGTAATGGGTGATTTGGTGGTGGGTGGGTGGTTACAGTAATAGGTGGTGTTAGGGTGGATGGGTGGTTATAGTAATAGGTGGTGTTTTATAGTAATAGGTGGGTTGGGGCCGGTGGGTGGTTATAGTAATAGGTGGTGTTGGGGTGGATGGGTCGTGATAGTAATAGGTGGTGTTCTATAGTAATATGTGGTGTTGGGGTGCGTGGGTGGCTATAATAATAGGTGGCGTCTTATGTAATAGGTGGTATTGGGGTGGCATGGTGGTTATGGTGGTAGGTGGTGTTGCTATAGTAGTAGGTGGTGTTGGGTTGGAGGGGTGGTTGAAGCTCGCCTACAAAACTAGAAACAGACCTTCATCTCTTTACCTTTATGATCCCTCCAGAGGGAACCAGAGTTGTATTTTTGTTCTTTTGACTATTTTCTTATTATAACACAAAGCATTTTATCGTTCACTTCATGTATGCCTGTGAATCAAGTACTCCAAAGCTATGCCAACATTTCTCTCGCAAACACCCACTGCCTTCTGAAGGACGCTTGACCCTTATTGTGTTAATTCATTTCGTTCCACCAGGCGGTCGACTCATTACAAAGTGTAATGCACTCAAAGTGTAAAGTCTTCCTCGCACACTCACTCACACACACGCATAAAAGTGGAAGAGGACACCACCTCCACTTGTTTTAATAAAACAGCCAAAGAGGATCAGTGTTAATTTCGACCCACACAGTCAGAGACAATCTCTTCATGGTGGAAAAGTGAAGAAGGGACTCAAGAGACTCCTATGGCTTAGATCTGAAGAGTGAAGAAGGAGAGACAGAGAGGGAAGACGTTTTATTTTTTTCTTCCTCCCTTTAAATATTAATATGCAACGCACCTTATGTTTACTGACTCATTATTAGGTCGTTCCTCACGGGCCCTGCTGCATGTTTAATATCTCCACACACGGATCAGGACAGAGCTCAGCAAATTAGCAAGCTAATTAATGATGGATCAGTGTTGTATTATTGATGGAAGTGTGTGTACATCTTCAAAGCCCAGATTTAAATTGTTGATATGGTCGGCATCTGGGAGGGATGGGGTGTACAGGGGTGGGGGTGTTGTTCTGCGGATTTCAGTGGAGGCAGAAAGGTTGCGAGGACACAAAGAATTGGTATGTAGGGCTAAACTGGTGTGCTGTAGAACAGCAGAGGGCCTGATAAAGCAAATGTCAAGAGGGTAAACTCCCAGTGACAGCCTTTAACACCAATATGACAGGTGGCTACCGGATCTCTCATTCCACAGTCGAAGAGCACCACTGCTTGGACAAATCCTGAAGAAATTATAATGCATTCACAGTACAGCAAAGGAACAAGGTTTGATTGAAAAGCTTGTAAAAGAAGAGATGTTCTTATGTTCTGAATAGTCGTGATTGCATTATGCAGCAAGCTTTTATGTAGTTTAAAACTCGACAAAAGGCACCTCTGGTCAAGAGTTAAACACATAACATGGTTTTCATTGGTGCTTCGTTTAATACCAGGAAGAACAAATTCTGCTGGTTCTAAATGGAGGAAGGTTTAGATGTTATGTTATGCTAATAGCCAAAAATTATACTCAAGAATAAGAATAATAGATGCCTTTACTTGTCACATGTTCATTACATTTGTTCTTTGCATATCCCTGCATATAAGGAAGCTGGGGTCAGAGCACAGGAACACCCATGATACTGAAGCAGAGAAGGTTAGGAGCCTTGCTCAAGGGCCCAAAAGTGGCTACTTGGTGACACGGGGGCTTGAACCCCTCCTCGACTGTTCTGCTACCACTTCTTCCATGTTTCAATTTGAACAAGTCCTTTTTTTCCTAGTGGATCATCATATACTCTGGCTATTATTACACAGTATGTAACAAAACCCAGGCAGGCTTTTACTAGCACGCTTATACAGTGTGACAAAAAAAAAATCATGAGGAGACCTTAAATTAAAAATCCAGAACAATGCACCAGCTATTTCTGACCAGCAATCAGGGGAGCAATCAAGGGAGCAACCAGGGAAGTAATAGGGAGGTGGTTGCTCAGTGGTTAAAGCTCTGGGTTACTGATCGGAAGGTTGGGGTTTCAAGCCTCGGTTTCACCAAGCTGCCACTCTTGGGGCCCCTTAACCCTTAGGGGGTGCCGCATCATGGTTGTGCTCTTACCTCAGGGTCCTAACATCACTAGGAAATGTGAAAAAAGAATTTCACTGTGCTGGCAAGTTCATGTGACAAGTAAAAAGCACCTTACTTACCTTACCTGAGCATCTGTGAAATGTAAGTGGAAGAAGACAGATTTTCCTCCAAGTGTGATATTCTCAACTCCAAAAGAGGAGGAATATCAACTTAAAAAATAGTTGCATTTGAATGACATTAAGTGTCTCAGAGTAAGCTCATGCTGAGAGCTGGCTGTTGGGTTTGAAGTTGGCTGGTAACCGCATTGGCAAGAAAAATAGGAGGCAAAAAATAGACTTGAAATCAAACTGACCGCTCAGCCAACAGACATGAGGGCACTACAGCTCTGAGTGCAGGTAAACCACCCGTGCAGATATGACGATAGTAGAACAACTCCTTTGCCAGGCTAGAAGTGCTAAAGATAAACACCCCAATGCACCCCCATGAATGCGCAGTAGAATACGTTCCTTTGGTGAATGTGTCCACATGTAGCATTACAGTCAACCAGAGAAACATGCTGTGAACAAAACAAAGGGCAAAAGTTATTTTCAGGATGCAGATACTCCAGAAAAGATCAACATCAGCCTTGACAGACCTGCTCAGACCTAGGAGTTAACTGGACAAACAACCAAGTGACAATAATGGTAGGAAGAAAACCCTAGGAGGTAGAAAAAAACCCTCACAATACAGTGCAACCTCGAAACTCGCGGGGTTTATGTTCTATAACCCCTCGGGTGTAACAAAAAATGGGAAGGAGGAAGAGAAATTGTACATGTAGTGTAATGTAAACTCAACAAAAACTGAGTTACTTGTCATAAATGTTTTATTTACTACTTTAAAACAATTATACAATAATAAAATAGTTTCTCGTGAACTATCCGATTTTTTGTGAATTACTCTCAGTCCGGTTCCAAATAAAAAGTCGCGAACCATCGAGATCGTAAGTAACGAGGTTCTACTTTATTCGAAAGAAAATACTTTTTTTGAACTTTCACTGCAATAAGTAATTTTTTTGCTTGAAAAACGTACCCCACCTTCAGTTAGAACTAGTCAGATATACTGTACATTAGTGGTCCCCAACCCCCGGGCTTGACTCACGCTTGATGCATGTCATGATGCCTCGGTCACATGTCTTACCTCCATCCTCTACCTTCTTAAAGGAGCTCCTCCGGCCGCTAACACATAATACATTATCGCTTAATTCAAACCCCCAAGTGAGCAAAATGAACAAAAAGCAACACAGTGGATTCACGTTTATTATTAGATTTAGAAAATACCAGTTTATATGGTCGTATCGTTTTATTTTGTTGTAACTATTGTCTGGCAATAAACCGGTCCGTGGTGCAAAAAAGGTTGGGGACCACTGCTGTACATGACTCCAACTCATGCTTTCAGAACAAAATAAATGAAACCAAGTTTTAATTATTTTAGTACATAAGGTGCTTGGAATTCATAAAAAAGGAGGAAATCGTTCTTTAATGCTAACAACATATTCGATATTCACACTTTAGGGCTTGTCTCAACAGATGCGGATGCAGGTTTATTAAGGCGGTTTTATAAAAAAATTAACATAGTTCAACATGTCCAAATCAAGAAGAGCAAAAACAACTAGAACAAACAGAGACAGGCAAGAATGGAAAGAGATCCAAAAACCGAAGACAAAAACAGATCAGATGACTTGTAGAGCTGGATGTATATTTTGTAAGCTAACAGAAATGCAGGGTAAAATATATGGAATTATAATAAATTAGTGATCGTTTTAGTATTGGAGAATCCGAAAGCAAAATTAATAGATCCCTTTTGACTTTATTAATGCATGTTTAATTAATGTCGAATTAACCCATGCAGCAGAATCTTTTGGGAAATGCTAAATACCGGCCGAAGCATCGTGTTTGCAATTCCAATTCAGAAACCAAGCTAGTAGCCTTAACCTGGTCAGACCGCACATTCCTCTGTAGATATTTCAGTCGGGAAGGTGAGGCAAGCAGATTCAGAGCTGCAGTCGGTAACCCCTGGCAACAGGCCTCGCTGGCCATGATGAGATGCAGGCATGCATGAGCGTAAGTACATGTAAAAAGAACCTTTTTAAATCTATATTTATTGATTATTTTATCACATCTTCAATTCTTTAAAGTAGCCACCTTTTGCTTTAATGAGAGTTTTGGACTGATAGCATTCTCTCAGTCTCATGAGGTCAATGGTTTTCCAACTATCTTAAGAAGTTCCCAGAAATGTTTAGTACTTGTTGGCTGCTTTTCCTTCACTCTCCTGCCCAACTCATTCTAAATCTTCTCATCTGAATTTAGACCAAGTGATTGGTCATCTGAAGCACTTCATTACTTTCCTTTTTGAACAAATAGCTCTTACATAACCTAGAGTCCACTTAATTCCATATTTGTCCTTTTATATTTTTCATGTCTGCTAAATTAATATAAAATGTAAAAAAAAAAAAAAAAAGAAGAATTGTGTAAAAATGTGTTAGAACTATATATATATATATAGGATTTGTGGTTGAGCATATGCTCATTTTTGTCCACTGTAAGCAAAGCATCACATATGGCTAGACGCAAAAGTGTGCTTTTCTCTGACCTTCATGTTACTTCCAGAGTCCAGGAGACGTATCCCTTGATCTACTTTTACAGTGTTTCCAAGAACGTCCCCGAAGACTGTCTGCTTCTGTATACTTGTAGACTACTTGATCTGGTGACAAAATGCATGTGTATCATATTTCGTTATTTATTTTCTTTCTTCCTGGCATGTACTGTCACTTGGCAACCTGGGAATGTGATAACAGGGCAAGTATTGTCATGCCCTTAACCTGAAGTAATAGATGACTGCAAACTCATCAGAAGGAACCAATTATCAAGCAAAATGTCATGAAAGACTTGATTTCATGATTTCACAGATGCTCAGACAGCAAATTTTATACTTGAAATGTTCTACTGATGCTGTTCTCCTCAGTGAAATGTGAGCAGATTGAGATTAAATGTGTATAAATTGAGCTAGAATCCATGTAGATTAACCCAAAATGTGTGTAGCTGAAGCTAATGTGTGTAAATCGAGTTGAAATGAGTAAAGATTGAGCTAAAATCTGTGTAGATCGAGTTAAATGAGTGATCATCAAGCTGTAATATGTGTAAATCGAGTTGATGTGTAAAGATCAAGCTAAAATGTGTGTGGACTGAGTTGGAATGAGTGTAGCTCGAGCTGAAATGTGCGAAAATCGATTGGAAATGAGCGAAGATCCAGCTAGAATGTGTGTAGGTCGAGTTGAAATTAGTTGAATAAGTTGAAAATGTGCAGAAATCAGGCTAAAATGGGCAAATATAAATCATCAATCAGAATCAGAATACTTTATTGATCCCGAAGTGAAGTTGTTTATAGACAAAATGAGTAGAGATCGAGTTAAAATGAGTGAAGATCGAGCTAAAATGTGCGTAAATCAAAACCTCCATGAGTTGACACGTCTAACACATAGGTCCCAACCCATCCCGAGGCATCCTGAGGTTGCTCCAGCCCCTGACACTGGACCCCCTTGAGTGTTTAAAGGCTCTGGCATGAAGAAGCTGGTTTTGGATCTGTGATGATCGCAGATGTTGAGCTATTTTATGAGTTGCTCATTAGCTCCTAGTTTTATAACCATTAATGACTGTATAAGACTGTAGAAAGAACATTACTCATAATCATTGCTCATGTTAGTTCTCACTCTCCAGTGTTCTGTATTGTTTAAAGACTATAATCACACTCTTGATGTCACCCAAATGAGGATGGGTTCCCCTTTAGAGTCTGGTTCCTCTCAAGGTTTCTTCCTCATAACGTCTAAGGGAGTTTTTTCTTGCCACAGTCGCCATGGCTGCTCATCAGGGATAAATACACATCGTTCACCTTAACTGTTAAGTTCTGTAAAGCTGCTTTGAGACAATGTCTGTTGTAAAAAAGCGCAATAGAAATAAACTTGACTTGACTTGACAAAGTGATGTAGCCATCAAAGTCCTCTCGATTTTCCCTCGTCAGTCTTTTTTTTTTTTTTTTTTTTTTGCAGGCGCGAAGACGTTTTCGAGCAGAAATGTGGGGGGAGCAACTTGAAGTCTTGTATACACGTAGCAATGTGTGATACCAAGCGAATCAAATGAAACGGAAGCAAAGCGAAAGCCGCACACGAGTTCTGTTCACCACATGATCGCAAACTCAATGTTCGCACTCGACAATGAGCCAAAATCTGTTCTCACACTCCTGTTACACCAAGCTGGAGAATGCTAATGAGAACGGCCAAATATCATAATTGCTCTAAATATATATGTGAAAAGGCATACAAAGGACGTGACAATACGGATTTAGTTTGATTCGATTCAGCACTAAAAAACAGACGTGTGATCTCTGCGGGATTCTCGTCTCAGTTTGTATTGAACGCAGTCTCAAACTCTCCAAGACGTAAGCAGGAAGAGGCATCTGGCCATCCAAGTGATCTTGTCCATCGCCTCAGGCTTCTAATTGTAAAAGCAGGACAAACACTTTGATTTCCCCTCCCCTCCTTGTTCTTAAATTATTCAGATCGCCTAAAGGGTTTGAGAGCCGAAGAAATTGGTTTAGGTAGAAGTCGATAACATGCGTGGCAATGACCGAGACTCTGCGACCTTAACGCTTTCATTTGAACCCTAATGCCTGATACATTAAGGAAAGACCCGTGTCCTGTCTAAACCCCGGTTGGGAACGAACAGATGGTGCAAACGTGCCTGGAATACATGCAGGAGGTCACAATCTGCCTAGATATTAGCAGATTAATTTATTCATCAGGTAAGCGATTTTTCCTGCTCAGGGTTATGGTGGATCCAAAGCCTATTCCAGGAGCAGTAGAAAAAGAAAGGAAAAACACCTTTCAATGTGGTTTAACCAGATTAAACATGGCATAGTGTCTGGCCTAGAGAGGAAATTAAAGCCAAACTGCATTGAATGCAACTTAAATTAACCCCGAGAGCATTTAGTCTGAGGAGCACCATGGAAATTAAGGCTACATCTGACTACCGCTGGTACTTAACTTTACGTTTTGAACAAATTCGCTGTTCTAGGTCTTAAATAATTTTTTTAACAGGTTTTCCATGTAACGCTACTTCGAAAGTTTATTGAAATGCTCCTTCAGCACTTTAGAATGTTTTTTGTTTGTGAGTTGATGTGGTTGTTGTAGTTCTTTCTTTCGCCAGTCCAAATATAATTCACTGTATTATGACTACAAATGAGACCAACATGCAACAGCCAATCAGCTTTCTGTTATTGGTGTAAATCTCTCTCGGATTGTACCGCAGACGTAAAACAAACTTTATTTTACAGCGGTGGGGAAGTGCAAGTTTAGCGATACTTGGATTAAAAAAAGGGCTCGGTTAAGCCCAGTCGCTAATAACGTATTTGTGTGTTTTTGATGTTGTGATATAGGTCTTTATTTTCATTCAATGGTCTTAAGAAGGTTTTAAAAGGTCTCAAATTTGACTTTGTGAAACCTGCGGAAACCCTGTAATCTATACGCCAGCGATCGCTTTGATCGCTTAAGTCATCTTCTTATTGAATTTAAGGTCATGGTTGGCACAGGCAGAAATCCATCCCGGTAAAAACACCAAATGCAGAATAAACACTGAGAGACAGTCAACTGAGACAGTATACGTTTGAATAATTCAGGGTGCTTCCTGGATTCGACCAGTAGCCTATAATCTTAACTAACTCTATTGCTGTTCAGTCTGACTGGATCTGACCTGAAATTTCTGATGTAACCCATAATGGTGTTGTCACTAGGAAGCTCATTTTGAATTCCAGATAGTTGGGATCTCACTAAGCAGGCAATATTGGCCTCCTTAAATTTGTGATGTAACTAGGTCACTCATTTTTAATTCGGTTTTGTGATGTTACTAAGGAGGTCATTTTGGATTCATAATGGTTATGAGATCAACAGCCAAGCCAATTTTGATCTTATAACGGTTGTGATGTCACTAGGCAGGGTATTTTGATCTCCTAAAAGTTGTGATCTCAACATGGGTTTCACTAGGATACTGGAATTGGTGACTTTTAACTGAATGAAGTAGGTTTTGCAGGAAGGTAGGATACTCAGTAGGATCCTACTCATTCATGGATGTGATGTTACTTGGGAGGCCGTCTTGAACCCCTGATAGTTGTGAAATCACTAGCCAGATCATTTTTATATCCAGGATGTTATCTGATTAGTGTACCATCACAGCTCATAAGTAGCTCATAAGTAACTTTTTGTCGAAGGCATTTCCTGAGCGTTTGAGACAATTCAACCTCAGCATATCAATTATACACACGACTACTTTGCTTTATATTCAGTGTAACCTCTTGCCATCAGACCAATGGGACAAAATACGAATCTGTCACAATGTCAACTGTTATAACAGTATCCACCATCAAATTCACAAGGTCACAGCTATCATTACATAAGGCTGTATACTAGAAATACAATCTCAGTATCATTAGCTAATAACAGACAAACGAAATCTTAATAATTACTATCGTTTATTTGAGTTAAATGGGTCTCCAAAAGGCCAACAGCTGAAAACTGAAATGTCAACCCGAATCGAGCGCAACAATTACTTAAAAATCGCTAAAGATCCTCTCAAGCTGTATCTTATTTCTGAAGCTGTGACGCGAACGGCTTTGAAGGACTGACTGAGCAGATAAGCAGTGTGAACCATGCAGGTGAACTCAGGTGAACTCGAGCCGACAAGCTAATCAGCGGGTGTGTATGCGAGTGTGTATCAGAGTGTGTATGCGAGTGTGTATCAGAGTGTGGTTGATTGACCTCGTCCTCTTGCTAAATTCACGCTACAGCTGCAGCTTTGGATGATCCAGGGAAATGCATGTTCACAAATCACCCTGCAGCCTCAATTAAACAGGCAGTTAAAAAAAAAAAAAAAAAAAAAAAAGAACGAAAGAAGAAACTAAAGCGTAATTACATCGCACAAATTGGCTCATGTCTTAATTTTGTGAAGTCTGTTGCGAAAATGCTGAAGAAGTAACAAAGAGGAAATGTCAGCGTAATCAGCCGTATGTGTGCCGTAATTGGTCTCTCTGACAAACTAAGCGTTATTAACGCAGGGAATATATAACATCGAATTACGCTTAGGGAAATTATTAGCAGAACGAGTGCCGGTGCTCCGCTCTCATGTCCTCTATCGTAGCTTTTGACATATTAGGGCAAGACAACCTGCATTGAAGAGCATGAAAGAGGGAATTCTGAGTAATAATGGTGGCAAGTTTACATCCAATCTATAAGTTCCAGCTTGATGCTAGTATTGTGTTTTGAGAGTGCTATTAGCTCCATGCTAATTTTTCCAATCACAGTAATTTAAATACATTATTTAACCTCCACTCTTCTCGTCGTTCCATTCGATTTTGGAGTGTGTTCCAGTGAAGATTTGTGCCGATTCTCTCGAACTAACATCAGTTAGCAGTTTAATAGGGTTGGAGTTTTACAGTAGAAGATCTAACACTCCAGCCCTTGTAAAAACAGATCTTCATTAAGATGGCTTTGTACACAGAGGTAATGCCATGCTGGAACAGGTTTGGATCTCCTAGTTCAAGTGAAGGGAAAATTTCCTGGTACTATATCAAAAGACGTCCAGTACAATTGTGTATTTCCAACTTTGTAGGAACAGTTTGAGGAAGAAGCTCATATGGCTGGAATAATCAGGCGTCCTAATACTTTTGTTCATAAAATTTACATAACCATACATGGGAGGATGTTCTGCTAAATATTTTTTATGGGTTCATGTCATATAATGTATACTAAAGATAAAAAATGAAAGATGTAGAATATAATAGAGGAATATTATTTAATTAACAAAATAAGAAAATGAAATATAATTATACTGTTTTATTATATGTTATGTGAAAATAAAACGTTGCAGTACTTTGTTTATTGACTTATTTATGAATACAGGGGTCCTCCGGAAGTCGCGGGGGTTACGTTCTAAGACCCTCTTTAAGTTCCGAAAATCTGCAGATTTTGGAAGCACCCCCGCAGCCCCTGTGGTACTTTAGTGAATTCATCTAAACATTATGTCACTTTTATTACAATAATTTTGTTTTAAAAAATTGTATAAAATTTGTTTGTGAAAACAGAGTTCAAAATGTTATTCCTAACGTTCCTGAACATTCGGTCCCGCTGCGGATTCCCGCCAATTTGAACATAATCCGCGACTTGCTGTTAGTTAGGTCCCAAACGAGAACCCGTGAATTTTCCGAACCGCGGAAAATTTTTTATGTAACTAAACAGCATCGGCGATGCAGTCGGAGTTCCTGTTAATCAGTATGTCACCAGGCAGAGTATCATTAACCCCTAATGATGGGGGGGTCACTAGAGGAGCAAATTCAAACGCCTAAAATCTTTTCAATGTCAATAGGAAACACTTGGAATTCTTCATAGTTGTGAAGTCACTGGGCAGGATATTTAGAATTTCTAAAGTTTTCTTCTTTTATTTAGGAAAGATTGAGAGAAAATAAATATATTTCTCTAGTTTTTGTTTGGAATGTCTCTCTGTTAGCAATATTGTTGGAGTTTTGGAGTTATTCAGCCTGGCATTAATTGTCCTACTTATTACCATTATTTTACATTTTTTATCTCAGAACAACTCGCTTCTGAGTGTGTGGGGGTTCCAGTAACAGGTTCTTTTCTCAGACAGAGCACCTTTATGGATACTTTTGACTGGAAAACGAGGTTGTTTGACTCCGGGTAAAGCCGAGTGTTCAGCATTGTGAGCTTAGTGGAGTTTGAAACTAATTCCCTCATGGGGAATATGGTTTATTCATTCGGTTCAGTCTCCTTAGATCTGAGTGGAGCATGGCACCTGGGAAAAGACAAACAGCCAGTTACAACGCTGCAGTTTATACCTCTGACAGGTTTTTTTCCTCTCTTTTTTTTTTATTTTTAACAGCACACCTGCTATGACCTTGAAGATAGTGTGGGAAAGATGATCTTTTGGGAAACTGGCAACATCAAACAGGAAACTCACGACCAGGCCGTGCACAGAGCTGATTCATGTAAACACTGAAAAAATGGGAAATAAGAATTCGTTGTTGAAGCCGTGTGGAGAAAAAGTCTGGTCTCAGTACTGGACAGCCAGAGAGCAGAGCACTGAAACATCTCTGAGGAACATCCCTTTTAATTCTAATGGTAACAGTCAGCGCTCTAATCATCACTGATATGAGAAAGACAAGCAGACAGGCACAAATCCACCATGGGGAATAAACTACAACCTAATAATAAAATTTCTTTCAGCTTTTCCCATTAAGGGGTCGCCACAGCGGATCATCCGCATGTTTGATTTGGCACGTTTTTACGCTGGATGCCCTTTCTAACGCAACCCTCCCCTCTGGACGCCCTTTCTAACGCAACCCTCCCCTATTATCCGGGCTTGGGACCGGCACTAAGGCTTGTTTAACGCTAATGGCTGGGGTTGGTTCCCTGACCGGGGATCAAACCTGGGCCAGAGCGGTGGGAGAGCCGCATCCTAACCACTAGACCACAAGGGAACCTAAACCACACCCTAATAATAATAATGATAAAAAGAAGAAGAAAAATTTGAGAGTTTTTTCACCAAAGTTTCAGTGCAGTAAAGCAGATCCTCTAAAGCAGTTTAGTGACTATAATTTAAAAAGAGATGATCGCTTTGGAATTTTGAAAGTTGGGATGAGACTCTTTGAGAAAGCAACCCCAGGCCTCCACCCCACTCAGAGATAAAACATTAACTCTTCAGCTTTGCAGATATGAGATCTGATTTTTAATATCATTTATAATTGATATTGTGCAGAGCCCGAGCCACCTGCGCGCCGCTGTAAATCTCTCCCTGCCTGACTCTCAGCCAAGCTTTTATTAATGTTTAAAAAGTCCAGATCATGGAGAAGTGGACTTGATTGGCTTTTAAAAATAAATATATACATTAAATAAATACTGTAATACATATTTATAGGCTGGATGTGACATGAATTTAGAAGCTATTTTCTTGTCAAGTGCATGCACAGGTTCATGTAACTAAACAGCAAAGTCGGAATTCCTGATAGTCAGGATGTCACTAAGACATTATAGATAGTGAAATGTAATGTTTAGGGTGGACCTGGTATTTGTGATGTCAATAGGAAGCTCACTTTGAATTCTTCATAATTGTGATGTCACTCAGCAAAGCCGTTTTTAACTCCTGATCATTGTGATCTCACTGGATAGTTTTGGAATTCTAATGGCTGTGATGTCTTCAGGAAGATAATTTTGAACTCCCAGGAGTTTATTTGGTAAGTGGTAGCTTAGTGGTTGAGGCATTGGACTTTGGATCCAAAGGTCATGAGTTCATATCCAAGCCAGACCAAGCTGCCACTTTCTGGGCCCCTGAGCAAGGCCCTTAACCCCATAGCTGTTCAGTTGTATAAATAAGATGAATGTGCATTGCTCTGGATAAGGGTGTCTGCCAAATAGCAAAAATTTTAATTTCAAATTCCTGATACGTTGGAATAGAGGGACATCTAATAGTTGTGATATAATTTTACTTTCCTGTTAGATAGATAGATAGATAGATAGATAGATAGATAGATAGATAGATAGATAGATAGATGATTAGTAAAGTAGAAAAAAATAGATTAGATAGTAAAGTAATCAGGGTCATACAGAGGTTTTCCGAGACGGGTTCCACTCGGTACAGACCTCACAAAAACCCATCAAAGAAGTCGGGTCCTCGTGCTGTGCGACAGGTGCAGAAGCGGAAGCGTGTCGGCGCTCAGACCGTATGCACACTGCAACAAGTCGGTTTTCATGGCCGTCGTCCCAGATGGAAGCCTCTTCTGAAGCTGGCTCACAAAAACAGTTTTCTGAAGACGACCTGTCCAAGAGCATGAATTACTGGAACCATGTCATGTGGTCTGATGAACTTGTTTGGCTCAGATGGTGTCCAGCATGTGTAGTGATGCCCTGGTGAGGAGTACAGTAATCCCCCGCTTCAGCGCGGTTGGAATCTGGCGCCCCCGGTTTATCACAGCATTGCATTTGCCATATGACTAATTAGTTTGGCTGATTTTCCCGGTGTCTCACGGAGAGCACCATAAACCAAAAACTTATAGGGAATTGTTTTTTTATTGAGTTTTATGTAAAAATAATGAAATCTATTAATTGAAATATTATTTTGTCATTAATTATAAAATTAAGTAAAATGTTAATACAGTACAGTACTGCATACATAAAATAGCATTTTTGGGGTGGCGTCCATTTATTGTTTTTTTTTTATCGCGGGCGGTTTTGGAGCGTAAACGGGGGATTACTGTACTGAGAAAATTGTGTTCTTGTCTACAGTCAAGCATGCTGGTGGTACTGATGAGCTGCGGTTCATTGAGGGAAACATTGATTCCAAAATGTACTGTGACATTCTAAAGCAGAACATGAACCTTCAACACGAGCCTTGATGAGCCTTCAAGACGGCAGTTTTCCAACATAATAATAACGACCCCAAACACACCACCAAGATGTCAACTGCCTTGCTGAGAAAGCTAAAGGTGATGGAGTGTCCAAGTATGTCTCCAGACCTGAACACTACTGAGCACCTGCGGGGCATCCTCAAACGGAAGCTGGAGAAGCATCATGTGTCTAACATCCAAACATTCAGCAGCTCCGTGATGTCATTATGGAGGAACAACCTGTGCAGCTCTGGTGAAATCCATGCCCAGGAGGATTAAGGCAGTGCTGAATAACTATGATGCTCACACAAAATATTCACACTTTGGACACAAATGTTCACTGAGGCTGCACTTACTTTTGTTGCTATGTTATTTAGAGAATAATGGCTGTATGAGTTGTTTTTAGAGGGCTGTAAATCTGTACTGCTGTACACGCTGCATATTGACTACACTAAAATATATTCCAGTTTCATTTCTATAGTACTGTCCCATGAAAACAAATAATAAAATGGTTGCTATAATGTAAGGGGTGATACAGTATCTTTGGTGAGATACTGTATATAAAATAGTTTTTAAAAGAAACTTGTTGGAGATCTCTGGCCTACACTATAATAAATGGTCTGAGAAAAGCTCTATAATTATATATACTGTATGAACACAACCTTAAACCTCACCTTACTGTAATAAAAAGCACCGGAATGACCTGCGGAGGAAAAACTACCTTCATGAAAATCAATAAAGTGTCCATCAAAGCAATGCATCTCCTGCTGAATCGCTGACATTGTGGACTCCAGTCAAAGTATCAAAATATTACAAAATCATAAACCCAGTGAAAAATTAAAGGGAAAGTAAAACAAAAATTGCTACATGTATTTATTAGATATTAATTCGTTTGTTAAATTTATTTTAATTTATTTTATTTAGACTTTTCTGCCTTATTCATGCACCTGAGCAGCAAACTAACAATGTGAGAATGAACTATTATTACATATGCAATCTTATTAAAGTAGGAATATCCATCCTGCCAATAATCAATATTTACTTTTAACTAGAATTTGACTTGACATTTGATGTTAGCTATAGAAATCAATTTTAGGCTGGCATTAGCAAAGCAAAACTCGATAACTCATTAATCATAGTTCGTTAATGTAACTTACACTATAACGAGGCATCATGATGATGCATCAGACTTGGATGCCTCAGGCCTTAGACTGTAAATATGCCCAAATCATCATTTTATTATTCTGCATGTAATGCATCCATGTTGGTCAATTATTATTTAACATCCTTTCTGAAGCTCAAAAGCTCATGATTGCACAAATCAACCAGTGTTATTTGCAGTACATGTTCAAGTTCTATTGGTTTTAAAAGATTTTTAGTAGATTTCAAAGGCTGCAAAATCCAGCCACTTTAGCCGATTTGGAGCTCTGTTGCTGCTACAGATGTCCGATGTTCAGTATTTTATGAATCTATTTGGAATTTAATTTTTATGCAGACAAAAATGCACATGGTTTAACATGTGTAATGAGTAATGTGTTTTTTTGATACTTTGTGAAAAAGATTCTTCGAATCAAATTGAATTGAATTGTGAACCCTGTAATGAACTAATAATGAGTATAATGTATGAGTGTAGTGTAATGTAATGAGTTAAATCATCACAAGAATGTATCATTACAATTAAAACTATTGGAGTAAATTTTGTGTCCAGCATGTTATAGCAAAGGTTCAAAAAAATAATAATAAAAAAAAAATCTATAAATATTCTATATATATGTGGACTTTTGGTTGTCACCCAGCTGTGGATGTCACCCCTTTGTCCTGAAGGTTTACTCTTCATGAAGTCTCAGGTATTTTTTTTTGTTGATGCCACAGTCACCACTTGCTCATTTATGACATTCAAATTTATGTTCGTATGTTCTTTATGTTCGGTTTGAGGACAATGTCCATTGCTTAAACTGTTATACATATAAAAGTGAACTGAATAAAATTAAAATAAAAATCTTGTAGAAAATACATACTGTAAACAAAGGTTTTAGAAATGGAAGTGTCTCAACAATTCAGTCCCAATAACACTCAAGTATAGTAAACAAAATTCAACTTGATTCCAGACCAATCAGGGAAAACTTCCTGAAAATCAAGCACACGATAAAACAAGAGTGCTATTAAAATAAATAAATAAATAAATAATAAAAATAGTGCATCTACAATACAGAGTGTTAGTATACAATACACATCCAGTAATAGCTATTAAGAGATATTGAGCAAGAAAGAACTTTTTATGTTCTTGGCTTTAGGTGTTAAATTAAAGCCTCTGGACACGGGAACGTCTTCTGAGAAGTTTAAAATGCTCTTTGTGGGATTTATGTGCCTGGATTTACCATCCAAGGCATTTTCATGCAGTAAAAAAGCCATTTCTGTGAGCATTGTGTGTGAGAGAAAGAAAGAGTGGTATAGAGAAAACCGACTCACACAATTTCCTACCTGCCTGAGGAACTGAGTCGTTCCCCCTCTCTCTCTCTCAGCCACCCTGACCTAATGAAATGTTTGTTTTCCACAGATTTTTGTGGTAAGAGCATTTCAGGAGCTCATGCTGCAGGTTTGTGACTGGACTAATTTAATGCCACGATGCTCCCAGCGCTCAGACACAGCAACTCTGTGGAGGTGCTCTCTAAAATAAAGAAAGAAAGAATAAACCCTTTTTCTGTATTAGGGTGTGATTTAGCCATGCCTCGGGCAGCACCATACCGAGGTCTAGCAGGACTGAGCTGACTTTCCCTGAAGGGACATGGCGAGACAAAAAACTCGACACAGGGTTTTACAAAACGCTAAATCAGGGCGATGTCAACTGGTGGGCTGTGGTGTGGATGAGGATCGAGCAAAGTGAAGTGAAGTGGAAAACTCTACTATAGCAGAGGATTTGGGGTTTTGTTGTTTTCTTACGTTGAGCAAATTTGTTTAGCAGAATTTCAACAGACCAGAGACTAACTACAGGGCTAAAGTCAGAAGTTACAAAGAGTAACATTATAAGGGTGTGTAAGTTAGCGAAGGCAATGTCCAATGCTGAATTATGCTCTGGCTCCATCCCAATGCTGTCTGGTGATGTAGCTTACAGCAGGATATGGCTATTATCTGCTGGATGTCCGAGTAGTGCTCCAAAAACAATGTGGGTTTCATAGATAATTGGAGCAGTTTTAAAGGCAAGGCTGGTCTGTTAGGGGGAGACGGTATCCATCCCACTCTTTAAGGTGCTGCTCTCATTTCTTGTGGTATAGGTCATAGTCTCAGAACAGCACCAGTTAACAGGTGACTGTCCAGAGCCAAGGCCAGGAAGCAGACAAACAGGCTAAACCCCCCCCCCCCGCCCCCCCAGGTATAGTTGCATACACCAACACCATCTGAATGGCAAAGGAGGCGGCGTCACAGATGTTAATAATAATAATAATCTAAGCGTCACACAAAATACTAATCACAAATGTAACACATTCTAAGTTCTTTACACCAACATAAAATATTTTAAAAAGTAGGTCTCGTCAGTCAATTCCATAAATTATTATTTATAGACCCCCAGGGTCCTACTCTGACCTTCTCATCGAATTTGCAGCTTTCATCACAAATTTAGCTTCTTCTTTAGACAAAGCAATTATTCATTAATAATTGTTGGTAACTTTAATAATTCATTTTGATAATCAGGAAGACTCGAAAAATAGAAGTCCATTCTAGATTCAGTAGGAATTATTCAGAATGTTATAGGACCCACTCATAGTGGTGACACAATCCTTATTTAATATTAACATTTGAATTCAATATAAAAAAAAATTTCATAATTCCACAGTCTATTTTAGCTCATTACTTCATCTCCTTTAACATCTGCCTCAGTCGCAGCGAGTCCTGCCGGAGTCCAAACTGCACAGTGACATTAACTTTTAACAGCAAGGACACATAATAATCCATACCCATCTCTTCCTGTCTCTCTCTCAAGTTAAACATTCTCCTGGGATACCAGTGACCACTGTTCCTGCCCCACTCCTCAGATCTGCCCACTTCATCCCGGCCTGGCACTGGATAGTGTTCTCTTCGACTGCAGGCCACTCGGTTTCTAATCAACAGTCTGGGGATCCGTGAAATTCCAGAGTAAGAACAGAAGCTTGAAGGATGGATTCAGACTCTTCTTAATGTTAACAGTCTGCTACACTGACTCAGGACTACAGTTTGTATCTGATCACCATCACTGCACCTCAGCATCGTTTATCTGTAATAAATGGATATTCAGTGCCACCCAGATGAGGATGTGGTTCCCCCTCAAGTCTGGTTCCTCTCAAGGTTTCTTCCTTATGCCATCTCAGGGAGTTTTTCCTTGTTTTAACTTACAATTATAAACAACCACTTTATTGATTCATCATCACAAGGGATAGAAAGGACGTCATGAATAAAAGTGTGTCGTATTGGAGGTTTTAATTTTGCCTCTTTTATAGATTTTTTTTTTTTGTAAAAATGGTAGAAAAAAAATGCAGCACGTTAATAAAAATTGAGCCATTAAAACGACGTGTTAATGCAGATTCATTTTGAATAAATATATCAATAAAACACACACATACACTGATCAGCATAACATTATGACCACCTGCCTTATACGGTGTTGGTCTCCTTTTTGCTGCTTAAACAGTCGTGACCCTTCGAGCATCAACAGCATGAACTTCTTCAGCAGTTTGACCTACAGGAGCTCGTCTGTTGGATCGGACCACACGGACCAGCCTTCGCTCCTCAAGTGCATCAATGGTCCTCGGCCGCCCGTGACCCTGTCGCCGGTTCACCACTGTTCCTTCCTTGGAGCACTTTTGATAGATACTGACCACTGCAGACCAGAAACATCCCACAAGAGCTGCAGTTTTGGAGATGCTCTGCCCCAGTCGTCTAGACGTCACAATTTGTCAAACTCGCTCAAATCCTTACACTCGCCCATTTTTCCTGCTTCTAACATCAACTTTGCTGCCTGATAAATAAATCCACTCACTAACAGGTGTCATGATGATGGTCAGTGTTAAAAATCAGTGTTAATCACTTTACCGCTCATAATGTTATTTCGAGGTTATACCTGGTGGGTGTAAATAAAAAATTAATAAATGGACAAAAACGATGTGGAATCATTGTATTTTTTATTTTATTTTGTAATTAAACGATACAACCTGTACCAAAAAAAAAAAAAAAAAAAAGAATAAAAATCAAATTAGTTCACAGCAAAGCAGAAAAACACACAAAAAAACGTGATTTTAATAAAATCGCAAATGAAGTTTGAACCCGAACTACTCCAGCATTCTTTACCCTTCACTTTCACTCAATCCTCTTCTTTATAATCACAATGAGATATCAGCGCTAACATTCGCCCTTTCAATGACTCTTTGAGCATCTTTCCGGTCCCATGTTGCCATTGGTTACACACTTCAAGCAAAAAAATAAAATAAAAATATATATATAAAATCCACCATCACAAGCAATGAAGTCGAGATGAGAACATTATTCATTAAAAAAAAAAAAAAAAGGAACACTGAACATTACAGTCGGAGCCACAGGGGGAGATTTAGAGAGGTGTGTGTGTGTGTGTGTGTGTGTGTGTGTGTGTGTGTGTGTGTGTGTGTGTGTGGAATGCAGATAGGCAGAGCAGTGTGTTGAGGGCCCAATTTCAGCATGGATGCTCTCACTTGAGCAACGACTTCTCTCGCTCGGGTTTTTCTTGGTGTTATTTATTTTGCAGCTCCGACTTTACGCGAGTGTTTAAAAGGTAAGGCGCCGATCGGCTGTTTAACGAGTGGAAGAAGGTCCTGAATTGAAACGAAAGGTCAGGAGGAATGATGAAATGAAGGCAAAAAAAAATGATCTAACCATCGAACAGTTTCTAGCGTAAGCAACGATTTCGTAAAAAATACACAATATAATACGAACATCTCAAAAGCTCCTTTTAGTGTTTTAGATCAAATGGTTAATATAAAACTATTTATTTGTGGAAAAATATGAGTAAAGAAAAACAGGATAGGATTCAAAAACAGGACAGGATTCTCGCTTTGGTCTCGATTCTAAAGCTGTCCTGTGGAGAGTGTGGAATTATTGTGTGTTTGTGTGTGTGTGTGTGTGTTTTTGCATAGGTCTGAGACTAGAACACGTCTGGAATTATGAAATAACGCTAGAACACAACTAAATATTCAAGAAGAAGTTTAAAAAGTTCCCTCATCCATTTTTTAGTAAAAGGAGATAAAGAAGAAGAGGAGGAGGAGGAGGAGGCTGGGGTGTGAAGGAGGCACGTGTGGTATAAATAGACACGGGAGGAGATAAAGGTGCGGTTTTTGAACGCGGGCAGGGGAAGAGCGAGCCGCGTGGACGAATCTACAGCAGTGGTTTAGAGCGGATCGTCCTGCACAGCTGACACACGCCTCGTCCAGCTTGTTCTAGTCGTTTTCCAGATCTGATCACGGAGCGGGTTCGGGGACTGCGCGAGTGGACGAGACCGGTGCTGATTAGATGCTATCCATGGCCTTGAATTCGCTCAGGGCCTGCACCGGGTTGATGTGCTTCTTCTGAGACGATCTCTTCACCCGGTTGGTCTGGCCGTCGTCCTGCTTCTCGCGCTTCACCAGGGGTTTCTTCTCGGGAGCCTTCATCTTCCAGGAGATGGCCGGCATGTTGAGGTTCTGCATGCCCTGGGACTTTTGGTACTTGGTGGATGCCACGTAGGAGGCCTTCACCGTGGACACCACGGCGTTCATCAGGTTCTTGGCTGCTTGGATCAGAGACATGGCGCTGTCCAGCTGAGGAACGACACAAACCAGGAGGTTAGGAGGCGTGAACTAGACGCAGCGTTATAGAAGAACAGATGAGGGTTCTACAGTTTACATTCGCAAACGAGGCCCCGGGTTTATCCCAATCAATTTAACTCAATGTTTCAAACTATGTAGAAATTTCTTTCATCATTACACACATTAAACCTGAACTACTGCAGATCTTCATCACAATAAAGCACACTGAAGTCACATCCATTCATCAGCATTACTGCACATTTCACCCAATACTGGTACACGCTACTCTTTCCACAGGGCTCAGAGCACAGCGCCACACTCAGGTACAGTACCATAAAGGGAAAGAGAGGAAGAACCATAAAGAAGAAAAATATTTATCACCACTTTATCTCAAGCTGCTTAGAGAAAGATCTAAAAATAAAATTTCATTAAAGTGAGAGGGGGAAAAAAGGAGAGAGAGGGTGGAGGAAATGGAAAAAAAAGAAAGAATGGGGAAGTGAGGAAGGCAGAAATCAGAAAGGGGTGGAAGCAACGATAGATGGAAAGGAAGGAAGGAAAAAGAGGAGGAAGGGAAGGAGGAATGCAAGAAAAGGGTTACAAGGGAAAGAAAGAAGTGAGGAGGAAAGGAAGGAGGGTAGGAAACAAAACAAAATGGGGAAAGGTGTTAAAAAAAAAGAAAAAGAGCAGTGCTCAGAGAGAAAGGAGAAAGACAGAAAGAGAGAGAGAGAGAGAAAGAAAGGAAGAGAGAGAGAGAGAGAAGAGAGAGAGAGAGAGAGAGAGAGAGAGAAGAGAGAGAGAGAGATGTATAGAGAGTAATAAGAGCATCGGAAAGAGAGAGAGAGAGAGAGAGAGAGAGAGTAATAAGAGCATCAGAAAGAGAGAGAGAGAGAGTGTATAGACGGAGTAATAAGAGCATCAGAAAGAGAGAGAGAGAGAGAGAGAGAGAGAGAGAGAGAGAGAGAGAGAGAGGTGTATAGACGGAGTAATAAGAGCATCAGAGAGAGAGAGAGATGTATAGAGAGTAATAAGAGCATCAGAGAGAGAGAGAGAGAGAGAGGTGTATAGACGGAGTAATAAGAGCATCAGAGAGAGAGAGAGAGAGAGAGAGAGAGAGAGAGAGAGAGAGAGAGAGAGAGAGAGAGAGAGAGAGGTGTATAGACGGAGTAATAAGAGCATCAGAGAGAGAGAGAGAGAGAGAGAGAGAGAGAGAGAGAGAGAGAGGTGTATAGACGAGTAATAAGAGCATCAGAGAGAGAGAGAGAGAGAGAGAGAGAGAGAGAGAGAGAGATGTATAGATGGAGTAATAAGAGCATCAGAGAGAGAGAGAGAGAGAGAGAGAGAGAGAGAGATGTATAGATGGAGTAATAAGAGCATCGGAAAGAGAGAGAGAGAGAGAGAGAGAGAGAGAGAGAGAGAGATGTATAGACGGAGTAATAAGAGCATCAGAAAGAGAGAGAGAGAGAGAGAGAGAGAGAGAGGTGTATAGATGGAGTAATAAGAGCATCAGAGAGAGAGAGAGAGAGAGAGAGAGAGAGAGAGAGAGAGAGAGAGATGTATAGATGGAGTAATAAGAGCATCGAAAGAGAGAGAGAGAGAGAGAGAGAGAGAGAGAGAGATGTATAGATGGAGTAATAAGAGCATCGGAAAGAGAGAGAGAGAGAGAGAGAGAGAGAGAGAGAGAGAGAGAGGTGTATAGACGGAGTAATAAGAGCATCAGAAAGAGAGAAACATCTGTACTGCACATTATTATTAGCGACAGCAGTATTTATTTTAATCTATTGTTAAAGAATAATTGAAAAGTAACTTTTGCAGAACAATAATTTTTACCAGATTTAAATAATAAGATGCAGAATTGATGTATTTATAACTTTACTATAAAAAATAAAAAACACGACATTACTGTAATCCATTATATTGAACAGTAAAACCTGACAGCTGCAGGTAACATACAGAGCTGTGTGTAAATAAACCCCACGTCGTGCTGCTATTCTGTGTGTGTGTGTGTGTGTGTGTGTGTGTGTGTGTCCGCTGTAACAGGATCGAGGGCACTGAATCTAATTGGGGTTATAAAACATGTAAAGGCGAGACTGGAGGCGATGACGGCGTAAGCGCACTAATAAAAGCCCCGTGTGATGTGCAGTTCAGCCCAGACGAGGGGGAGCTGATTATTATACGCCTCCCCGTCCTCTGCCAGACACATCAAACCTCAGACCTCAAACCTTCACCTGCCGGCGTGAAAGCAGTTACTCGTCTATAATATTAAAGTCAACACAACTGGAGTGAAAGCAGGAAAGCTGAGTGGCGGCCGGTCGCCATGGTGACGTGTGCTAATTCGGCAGCGTGACTTTAATGCGACCTCGAGGTCACCAAATTTATCATGAGAAGAAGAAGAAATAAATCTGATCATATGTGTGTAGAAGTAGAAAACGCTTGCAGAAGATGGAGATGATGTAGATGATGTGGACTCACCCCGGACACGACGAGCTCTCCGCCCAGGTTCTGCACTTCGGCCTTCACCTTGCTGCAGATGTTCAGCTGGTGACAGTAGAGAGCGATACGCTGCAGGTAGGCCAACAGGTCCTGCTTGCATGTTGAGTCGGGACACTGAGAGAGAGAGAGAGAGAGAGAGAGAGAGAGAGAGACATGCATCTAATTCACCGTCTCTCATCTACTATACTGTATTTCTGCAGGGTTGCAAAATTGTAGGAATTTTCAAGACTGGAAACTTTGCATGGGAATAAACTAGAAATGTGCAAAATTGCAGGTTATCCTAGAACAGCGAAAAATTAAATGTAGTTCTAATTAAAATCTTGCAGGATCATTTTTAAAACAAATAAAACTAATTTATTTTCACAGACACACACTAACTGCAGTGTCATAGTATAACCAAATTATACTATGACATTTCCCTAAATGGCTGATTAATTCCCATTAATTCCTGAAAAATTTCCAGAAATGCAGCTCTTGTTATTACAATAGATTAGTCCTACAATGGCACCGTTTTTATATATTTGTAGTCTTTGATCATTTTCACTACAGGTTGTTTTCTGTAAAGATCTACGTTCCTGACCAATAAAAAAAGACCAGCGAGTGTCTCTTGGTGCACAGACATGATCCCTAAAGCGCTTCACTGTCCGGGAGGGGGATTTAGTTGTTAAAATTCAGGGCGGTGTCGTGTCACAAGAACGCCAATTTCACGTGTACACGCCTAAAAGCCGATGGAAGTGGTGTGCCGCGCGTGTTTGTTATATCAGATCTGGAGGTTTGGTGAACGGATAGTTTTTTTCGGCAAAGCCGAGCGTGCGTCCTAAAGGTCCCAATTTACTGCAGACGGCGTGTCGTCTCCCCGAGAGCGACGTATACACAGACTCTATTCAGAAGTAGTGAACACCTGACCGTGTGATAAGTTTCTCTCATCTCGTTCCACATTTGTGCTGATAATGAGCTCCAATCTTCTGGAAAGATGTTCAAGATTTTTTGGGAAATTTGTGCAGAGTCCTTCATCCACAAAAGTGTTAGCAAATGTCATGAACTGATGGAGGTGAGATGAAGAGGTGTTCGATACGGATTTTCCACAACTTCCAACCCATGTAAAGCCGATCTTCATTGGAGATGGCTTTGTGCACAGAGGCATTAAGAAGTCTGGGTCTCCAAGTTCAAGCGAGAAGAAAATCTCATGCTAGGATTTGGCCCTGCACGGAGGAGCATCTGGGCATTAAAATCAGACTGAATAAAAATGGCCGCCTGTAAATATACAGGTTCTTTATGAACTAGCAGGTTGTAAAATAAAAAGACGAGTGGGTTTCCTCGGTCACGGCAGGATACAGACGCATGGAGAACATCTCTCCTGTACATCTCGAGCACTTACACCAACACTACGAACAGGCAGGACTGAGGTGCTTATTCATAATTTAATCAGACTGCACACTGGGCTGCGTCTCCGTTCCAGCTTTGAGATTTGCTGATATAACGGGTTTGCAGAGAGAAATACGGCGTTAGGAAGAATAAACGGGGTGTACAGACATCAGGGGAGGAGGAGGAGAAAGATGTAGAGTATTTCAGTGCAGAAACAGAGCCAGAAAATGAAAAGGTCAGAGAAAAAGATGGAAAAAACTGAAAATACAGAAGAGAACAAGCGAAACAAAGAGCTAAAAGAAAGAAAGAGGAAAACAAATGGAGGTAGAGAGAAAAGAACAAAGAACAGAAAGAGTGACTGTCTCACTCAAGGAAAGAGAAAGTGAGAAGTGTGAAAGAATGAGCGCAAATAAAAGGAGTGAGTTTCTGTCTCGCTCAAAGAGAAAGATAGAGAAAATGAGGGAGTATGAGTGAGTGAGTGAGAGTGAGAGAGAAATAATGCAAGCAAGAGAGAAACTACGTGCATGCAAGAGAAGGAAAAGGCAAGAGACAATGCTAAAAAGAGGGAATGATGGAGAGAAAATTAGTGAAAGAACGAGAAAGAGAGAAACAAATAAAAATGAGCGAATACGAGAACGCCAAAAAAAAAAAGAATGCAAAGAAATGAGAGCGAGAAAGCAAGAAAGAGAGAATGTGAGAATAAGAAGAGAGAGAGAGAGATAGAATGAGAGAGCGCACTCTAACTTTATTTAAACCTCCAGCACTGGAGCATTTTATTTCTTGAAAGTGGCTGCTGTTAATTAGAAAAAAGCTGCCAATACGCTAAAGACTTTACAACACAAACACCATTAAGGCCACTGCCCTGACACACACACACACACACACACACACACACACACACACACACACACACACACACACACACACACACACACGCGTGTATATAACGCTGCAGTGGGGATGACCGAGTCGTACAGACGAAACCCCTCAGAGGAGAATAGAACACAGCAGGACTGGTATGAAGACCAATGTGGGTGGTGATCATTTGTTTAAGCAGCCTATCAGTGGAGTCATGTGATTACACAAAGACACGCCCCCGAAACCTTTTTTATGCAGATATTGTAAGTCATTAGTCCTGGATGTTACTGAGTGCTGACTGGACGCTCTGCGAGTCCTGAGTAAAACTATGAAATTAGGTTTTCCGCGTAGCAGTGGAGCGCAAAATGCTGATGTTGGTGTTAAACGGATGCGGTGAAGGAACCAGGCCTCAGGACTGCATTAGGTCATGTTTGATCTCATGGGCTTCTCTTCTCTTCTCCTCTCCTCTTCTCTTCTCCCATTACTAATAGAAAAAGCTAAATTATATCAATCACAGCGCTGCCTTCCTGCCTGTCAGAGAAATCTCACCTAGAGTTTACTTATTAGAGGTGAGGAGAGGAGAAGAGAGGAGAGGAGAGAGAAGAGTAGAGAGGAGAAGAGAGGTGGAGAGGACGGTGTGTTGAAATGGACACAGTGCAGCATGCTAATGAGGGAAGGGGCTTGTGCTGAAAGCAGCACTTGTGCACATCGGCTCTGAACAGTACACCGCACTGCCTCGACCTCTCACACACACACACACACACACACACACACACACACACACACACACACACACACACACACACACACACACACACACAGCTGTACCCGACACCAAATTGAGATTTAACATGACGTACATAAAAACAGAGCAAATCAAACACACGGTTTGGTCAACAGTATTGAGACACCAGCATTTTCCCTCCATATGCAGATGCTGGAGCATGAATTTTTCCCTTCACTTGAACTGAGAGACCCAAACCTGTTCCAGCATGACAACACAAACCCTGTGCACAAAGCCAGCTACAAGATCATCATCTACTATAGGGATAAATATGAACACTGACTGCATCCCAGTCCTCCTCATCTCACCTACATCAGTCCCTGACTAACACATTTGAGAAGAGTAGAAGTTCTTCTAACAGCAAATAGGGACAGGATATGCAATATGATGTTCAAAACATGCACACAATCTTATGGTCAGAAGCATAGACTGATTTAAACACCGATTCAAATGCAATTGCAAAACAGAACCAAAAAAAAGGGGGGTAATGAAAATGTGTTCACAATGTAGATTCAAAATATATAAATTGGAAAGAAAATGCAATACAAAAAAATTAAATATCTTTGACCAAACAAATCTTTTTCTTCCACTAAATAAATTACTTAAAAAAAAAAAAAAAAGAGAGCGAGAGCGATACAGACAGACAGGTGTACAGAGATAGATAGATAGATATATATATATAGATATATATATATATAGATAGAGATAGATAGAGATAGATAGAGATAGATAGATAGATAGATAGAGATAGATAGATAGATAGATAGATAGATAGATAGATAGATAGAGATAGATAGATAGATAGATAGAGAGAGAGAGAGAGAGAGAGAGAGAGAGAGAGAGAGAGAGAGAGAGAGATAGAAAAAGATAGATACAGCCAAAGAGAGACAGACAGGTAAGGATAGATTTATACAGACAAAGAAACAGAGGTACAGAAGGATAGATACAGACAGATCGAGATTGATAGAGATATAGATACAGACAGACAGATAAATAAGGAAAAGATACAGACAGACAGGTATAGAAGAATAGAGACAGACTAAGAGGTATAGAAGGATAGAGACAGACAGACAGGTATAGAAGGATAGAGACAGGCAGGTATAGAAGGATAGAGATGGACAGACAGACAGGCAGGTATAGAAGGATAGAGACGGACAGACAGACAGGCAGGTATAGAAGGATAGAGACGGACAGACAGACAGGCAGGTATAGAAGGATAGAGATGGACAGACAGACAGGCAGGTATAGAAGGATAGAGACGGACAGACAGACAGGCAGGTATAGAAGGATAGAGAAGGACAGACAGACAGGCAGGTATAGAAGGATAGAGAAGGACAGACAGACAGGCAGGTATAGAAGGATACAGACAGACAGACATAGAAGGATAGAGACAGACAGACAGACAGACATAGAAGGATAGAGACAGACAGACAGACAGACATAGAAGGATAGAGACAGACAGACAGACAAGTATAGAAGGATAAAGACAGACAGACAGACAAGTATAGAAGGATAGAGACAGACAAGTATAGAAGGATAGAGACAGACAGACAGACAGACAAGTATAGAAGGATAGAGACAGACAGACAGACAGGTATAGAAGGATAGAGACAGACAGAAGTATAGAAGGATAGAGACGGACAGACAGACAGGTATAGAAGGATAGAGACAGACAGAAGTATAGAAGGATAGAGACAGACAGACAGACAAGTATAGAAGGATAGCGACAAACAGACAGGTATAGAAGGATAGAGACAGACAGAAGTATAGAAGGATAGAGACGGACAGACAGACATAGAAGGATAGAGACAGACAGACAGACATAGAAGGATAGAGACAGACAGAATTTAAAGTACCAGTTTTACCATAAGCTGCTATTAATAAAATCAAAAAGCAAAAACATTTCTAAAAAAATAAAAAAGGTATAAATTCCATAAAAACATTTGAAAGACATTGTGGGGAAGTCTCAGGTGGGAATGGAAGACTGAAGAACCCTGAGAAGAAGAGTATAGTTTGTCTGGAGCAACATGTTGGCGATTTATCCGATTCCACAAGAGGGATTATATTTTATCTGGGCGACCCTGAACCCCTGCCAGGATAAAGCTGTTCCTGAAGATAAATGAATAAAGAAATGTGTTTTGAAAGCGTGGTGCTCCTACATCCACGTGTGAACGTGCGATGGGGATTAATAGCGCTGCTATGGTGTGAGGGTGAAGAGGCCGGGGTGAGGGGAAACGCAGCCTGTGTGTTGCTTTGCGATGAAATAAAGTGAGCCGCAATAACGCACCGGCTACACGCGAGCCGCGAGCTGCGGCGCGATGATGATCAGCGCTTACCGGGTCGTTAACTCGCTTGATGAAGTTGCAGCGAATGGTTTTTAGAAACAGTTAAAATGACGGCAGGGCGTTATTACCCCACCCACCCCCTTTCTCTCTCTCTCACACACACACTCACACACACACACACACACACACACACACACACACACACACACACACACACACAGGTTCCTCCTTTACTCGCATCTCATTAGAATTGTTCAGCTTTCAGAAACGAAACACTCGAGCAGATCCAGATGATGATTTGACAGCTGCTTAAGTAAAGGAAGACGTTGCACATTTCTGGACTTCGGCATTAAAAAACCCGGTGCTGTAAAAATGAGTGAGAAGGTTGAAGTGCGTCGCAGTAAATGCCACTCGGCCCGATGAACGGGCGCAGGGGCAATAACACGACGCTGACCTTCAGCACGCGCGCACACACACGAGAGAAAATGCCAGTCCACCCTGAATTCACCATCTCATTATCCGTATTATTCGCTCGATCCTATTGTCGGTCTGTTCGTCGTCTACACAACACTTCAGTAATATATTCTTTTGTTTTGGTTCCGCCCGAAGGCCGATGCAGAGACGATTTTAACGGCTAAATATGAACCGGATTGCTGCACAAGTCACATCAGAGGCGAGAGGTAATAAAGTACTACATCATAGTACTTGAGATTTTTGGTCCAAATGTGTGTAACTTTTACCATCTCTGAACTACATACAGACAATCTGATATTATGGAAATGTCCTACCAGTACGTCAGTTCTGATTGGTCAGTGTGTTTCTCTCACTCTGATATACGGACAAATGTTTGGTGGACACCCTGTGCTCCTGTGAACATCTTATCTCACTCCACATCCACCCCACTTGCTGCAATAATCAGCTCCACTCTTCTGGGAAAATGTTCCACTAAATGTTGGTGTGTTTATGGAGATTTTGGTCTTTCTTGTCTGATGTAGGTGAGGTGAGTTCAATAGGATTGAGGTCAGAGCTCTAGCTGGCATTATAACAGGTTTTGGGTCCCCAACTTTGTGGAAAAAAAAAAACCATGGCTGGATAAACCAGGTGTCCCAATACTTCTGCTCATCGCTAAAACCTTTTAAAGAAGAGCATGTAATCTATTTTCCTCCAAAGGAAACTGCATTCACAGGAGGAGTCTGTGCTTTGTAACACTTTTCAGACGTCTTTGGCATTTCAAGCGAGAAGATACGAAGCGGTAGTGAAGTACAGTAATTGTTGGCGATTTGCTGCGCGAGAAAGAAATTTATAAAATGTATTATTATTTTTTACACTTTCCAGCGGAGCCGTTTTACTCCGAGAACATTTACCCAGACAGAGCAAACATGAGAAGAAAAAAACTCTACATTTCGTCAAAACCTGAGCCAAATGAAATATCAGTCAGAACTGGAAGTTAAATGTCAGGAGATCGGCGCGTGAGAGGAAAAACGTTAATTATGTCGAACATGAGCGCTTTCATGCTTCTTCACCTGACTGCACTCAATTCTAGCCTTAGTATGGATATGAAGAGACAGACCTGTTTTTTTTTTTTTTACTTTATATATATAAAAAAAAAAGTTTAGCATAGGCGATTTTAGAAGGTAAACAGCTCAAAAATGCTATTTTATGTTTATGGTACTGTATTAACATTTCATTTCATTTTATAATTAATAATTATATTTGTATTAATACATTTTTATTATTTCAACAATTGAAAACAATTCCCTATAAGTTTGTGGTCTATGGTGCTTTCCACAAGACACCGGGAAAATCAGACAAACTACCGTAATTTCCGGACTACACTGAAACTAATGAACTTTTTAACGAAAGACACTAAATGCAATATGTTGCGCTTCTATTAGGGGCATAGCGGTATTTTGGGAACAGCACATCACTGCAGTCTTCCGGTATTACTGTGTGTGTGTAAGACTTAGGAATAAAAAGAAAAGCTTTAAATAAGCCAATAATGCGTCTACTTAATGAGGAAATGCTTTCCATTTGTTTCTGGCTAGTACTTTAAAGGTATTGGGTTTTAAAATCACATTTCTGTGTTTTTGCTACATCTGGCAACCCGCATTTGTAGTGGAAAATTGCTGATCGCTGAAGATCCTTTTTTTTTTTTTTTTTTTTTTTTTTTTTTAACAGTGAGGTTTTTAATGTAAGAGGAGCCCAGGGAGGGCGACTTTATGTAGCTAATGCGTTTAATATCACGTTTAAATGGCTCTCGGATTCGGAGCAGGCTAAACATAAAGCCATCACGGCCCATGAAAATCAATCAGGGAGCGGGTTTGGAATGGAGCGATAATCCCCGAGCTTTTACTCCGGACAATTACCCCGCACCCGTCAGCGTGAAGAGACGACTGGGGGAAGCCGGAGCTGTCCGTCTGTCCGACTCGATGATAGAAGAGAGAGAAGTGCTGCTGATTTCTTCCATCTGATTGGTCTGGTGGTGTGTTTTGTTTTCCTAATACCACAGCCCCAACAGCTGCACATCACAGGATTATATTAATATTATCACTCTAATGTAGATCTGTCAATCATTCCATAAAACCAACACTACCATAATATGGTTGAAGACATGAGACATTTTGCAATTTGCCAAAAAAAAAATCTCAGAAATAAGGAAGAAACTGGCGGCCACATCTGCAGCAGCTTTCCCGAGAACTCCGACATGCAACAAGCGCATCAATCCTGGAGTCCCCACACACACACACACACACACACACACACCTGTGTGGGCTGATGGAGGAGCAGCTCCTGTGTGCACAAATGCAGGAAACCTGCAGCTCTACCTCCTAATAATAACCCCTGCATCATCCGGGTGGCATCCGCACCGCTGTTTTTCTGAGTCCTGACCGTAAACTCGAACCCTCCCTCATTAAAGAGGAGAAAATCTGGGAACCTTCTGGCAGCTGGAGGAAGGGGGGGGTGTGGAAGTTGTGGAGAAATATGCGAAACGAGCATCGGGGAGGCGATGACGAGGACGTTTCCGGGCCGGAAGTGTTACAGAAACACTGCGCAAACACACGTCCTCTGGGGTGAGAACACGCAACCGAACAGGATAAAGTCACGAAACGCTTGGGTTCACAGTCTCCGTCGACGTCTCGAGAGCCGATCCATCACCTACGTGGTGTTGATACTAATCCAACATGGCCGCCTGTCATGAGGACGTGTGTGCTGTTTGCTCTTGGTGGTGGTGGTGTTACGTTCTAAGGCCCCCCCTGCTAGACATCATCTTTCCACTTATCCATGTCCTTTTCTATATCTCTCTCCGTTGTTCTGTCCATCCGTGTCTGTCTCGCATTTCTTTCCACATTTTTGTCTTTCGTCCATTAGACCCCTATCCTTCCAACTTTCTATCAAAGTTCTATTTATCCATCTAGTCTTTGTTTGTCCCTTTCTGAGCTTGTCTCCTTCTCCTCTCTCTATTGTCTTATACTCATCAGAACCAGAGCCTTTCATCCTTCTCTCTCGATCCTTTCACTTGGCCTTGTCTTTCCATCAGTGCTTTCTAGCTCTCCATTATTCTCTCCATCCATCTGTCTGTCTGTCTGTCTTACTGTCTGCCTCATTCTAAACTTCTCTCTATCCTTCTCTCTCCCTCCATTTATCCAGTTTGTTTCTACGTCCCTGCTGCTCAGTATAAGTGTAAGTATTTACACACAGACACCTGCAGGGGTGTTTAGTATGAGTACACGTCTCTGTTCTCAGTGTGTTGAGAAAGTAGTGAGTGTGTGGGATTAGAGTGTTAGTATTCTCCTCGACTCTGCTCTAAATATATTGGACATGGGGCAGTGTGTGTGTGAGAGAGAGAGAGAGAGAGAGAGAGAGAGAGAGAGAGAGAGAGAGAGAGAGAAAGAATGCTGCAGATGTTTCACTGCATGGCTAATTAAGAGATATGGCTTCATGGTGAACGGGATAAAGCTGTATAAATCTGTACAGAACAGAACCACAGAGAGATGGTCCACCACACGGGGAGATGGTCCACCACATGGGGAGATGGTCCACCACATGGGGAGATGGTCCACCACATGGTGGATTCACCTCTCGCTCTCTCTTCCACTATCTCTCTCTCACATCCTCAATCTCTCTCACTTGCTTTCTATATCCCTCTCTTTCTTCCACCATGATTAAAAGGTTGTTTGTTTGGAATCACAAATAATTTGCTTTGCCAAACCCTGGCTACCGATTTACAGAATAAAAATATAGTGAAATAATAAAAATAAAGCCAGAATAATTTAAACAAAGCAGTCAACTCAATCACATTCTCTCTCTTCTCCCATTTTTCCCTTTCCCCGCTTCCTCCATCTTTATATCTCCAACCAACCCCCGTCAAACGAGCGTCATTAAAGTTCCACGCTTGTGTATGAGCCCAGACATTTGCTCGCCCGTCTCCGCCGGTGATGTATAGACCACTGATGAGCAATCGCACGTGTGAGAACTGGAGAAACATTTGATCAGAGAACCGGCACTTCCTGTCTGTGCCCCCGTCTCTGACTCTTGGTGTTGATGTGTATGAAAATGAGCTGTACGCTTTGCTCCACGAGGAGGTTTTTAATTCGTAGACAGATGACAGGAACGGAAACTCACTCCTCACACACTCCTCACGCGTACCTCCGACGTTCTCCCCAGACACCGATTCCAATATATTCACCGAGAGCCTTGGCGCTACACACTCCATCTGGTCTACATTCTCTTTTAGGAGATTATAACGTGCGATAATGTATCGGGCCCATTTCTAGATGTAATGGAACACTCCGGGGGCTTTTCTGTAGATCGCCACGGACCTGAATCGCATTATTTTTCTGTAATGAGAAAAGTTTACTGCGAGCGTACTTTTAATAGGGGTCTCGGTGGTGAATTCCTGAAAGGAATCACGCACAGGTGGTGCGCTGTGCTGTTGGGAGGGTCTGGAGGCGGACGGACCGGAGGGAAAGTGCACTCACCTGATCGGCGATGGTACGTCCCAGCTTGTCCATTCGAGAACCGGCCTCGGCGATCTTCTTAGCGGCGCTGATGACGTCCGAGGTGTTCTTCAGCGGCCCCTTGCCCCTGAAATGCACACAAGCGCACACTCAGTACGTTTCACACCAATGGTTTCTCCATGCCTACTTTCATGGCAGGATCTACGCAGGTTTAATGAGACGTTATGGCTGTTCACAGAGACTTATGGCAGAGTTCATTAGTTATATGGAGTAGTAATATAGTTATAACCATCCCTCTTTTCCTTCCACCATTCCTTTAGTTCTCTTTCTATATCCCTCTATCACATTTTTCCACTACATACACACACACACGGCCAGATTGCGCATCCTCCCAGCCACTCCTTCGGTCTCCTAAACAGTCCCGTCCACTTTGTGGGGTCACTGCTCAGCTCTTCACAACTCCACCCACTTCTACACCACAGCCACGCGCTGCCTGATTACGTGCCAGCTCCAATAAGGGAGTCGAGCACAAATCTGACAAGTGGTACAAACCTGGACAGGCTGAGAATAAAAGCGGAATAAATAACCCTTCACTAACTGTAGAGGAGGAGAAAAATAAAAATAAAATAAAAATAAAATAAAAAAATTAAAAAAAAAAAAGAGAGGTTGGTGTTGAAAAGTGCAGGAGATAAAGAGCACCGTGGGCGTTAAGGAAGAGCCCCGAGCGCTCTGAAGCACACAGCTCGGGTCCTAACTACTCCGTCTGATCAAACGCTCCCAACAGTGTTCCCCAATCATCACCGCCGAATCGCTCTCATTAAGCCGCGGGCTGTTTGGGGGACACGCCGCTAATGAACATATTTACTTTTTTAAGTCGACTACTTCTTCGGCCGGCACTAGGGTTTAGTGTAACGACTCTGTGAGCTGCATTCTTCCTTCGTGTCCTGCAGCATCCCTCTCTCTAAGCGTGTATAAAGTCTCTGCTGGAAAAGCAGTCACCCCTCATCAGCACTGCATCTCAGCGTACAGCTCAACCTCAGGCCCTTATTAACCTCACTGACTCTCTCAAACCCTGTCTGTAACCACACAACACCACACCAAGCTCACACGCTGTCTCTGTCTCTCCCCTCATCAACTCTCACTCGCCCTAACACAGGTTGTCTGACTCCATTCATTCCCCCTGTCTGTCTCACTCTCCCTAACACAGGCTGTCTGCCTCCATTCCCTTAGTCTGTCTGCCTCACTCTCCCTAACCCGGTCTGTGTGCCTCCATTCCCCCTGTCTGTCTGCCTCACTCTCCCTAACCCATGCTGTCTGCCTCAATTCTCTCTGTCTGTCTGCCTCACTTCCCTAACCCGGGCGGTCTGTCTTAATTCCCTCTGTCTGACCAAACCTTGACCAAAACCTGTCCGTCTGCCTCTCCCCAAACCTGTCTGCCTCACTCTCCCCACATCCATCTGTCTGCCTCAATTCCCTGTCTCTCCCTACACCCATCTGTCTCTCTTCTCCTGCCTCATTCTCCCCACATCAACTCCCTCTCCTAGAAACCTGTCTCTTCCAAGTCCCTCTGTCTCTCCCCACACCTGTCTGTCTGCCTCTAATTGCATATGTCTGCCTCACTCTCCCAACACCTGTCTGTCTGCCTCCAATTCCCTCTCCCCTTCATGTCTTTGCCTTTCCCTGGCTACGTTACTGTCTCTCTCACTCTGTCCATCTCTCCATCTGGATCTTTTTCTCCCTTTGTCCGACTGTCTCTCTTTCAGTCTGTCTCTCTTTCAGTCTGTCTCTCTTTCAGTCTGTCTCTCTTTCAGTCTTTTTCTCCCTTTGTCCGACTGTCTCTTTCAGTCTGTCTCTCTCAGTCTGTCTCTCTTCAGTCTGTCTCTTCAGTCTGTCTCTTTCAGTCTGTCTCTTCAGTCTGTCTCTCCAACCTCTCTCTCTCTCTCTCTCTCTCTCTCTCTCTGAGTACAAAGCAGGATACAAGATACAAGGTGACCGCATGTGTTTATCAGATTTACATAGACTGTACCGCTGCCACTGTTGCCCACTACAGCTGGCACGTGTATGCGTCTGTGACAGAGATAACACAGGCGTGTGTGTGTGTGTGTGTGTGTGTGTGTGTGTGTGTGTGTGTGTGTGTGTGTGTGTGTGTGTGTGTGTGTGTGTGCGCACACCTCCAGCAGGAACAGACAAGTTGCTGCACCACAAATATTCATGAGCAGGACTGGGATCTGTGATGGACTGGACGAAATGTTGGCGCTGTTCTACAGAGCTCAGTGGTGACTTCAGATATATCAATGTGGATATTACACACACACACACACACACACACACACACCCCGCTGAAACGCTCTGATAGATGCGTAACCTAGTACACTATATTTACACCATGGTATCTCCTTGAAGACCAACTCCTGTGTGGAAATTCATGAATGTCTTCTGTAAATTAACTAACAGGAGGAAAGAAAAAAAAAAAAAAAAAAAAAAAAAAAAGACTTCAAATCAATTTCCCTGCACCGCATTAACCTTCATGCTTCAAGGTCGGAGAAGGGCAACGATTTCACAGAGCACCAAGTAAACACTATGATCTGGCGTTCCACATTTATGCAGGTGGTGATCCTCGATCAGTCTCCTCTCTCTCTCCCTCCCTCTCACACACACACACGTGAGATTACCATTTTACACATTTTTTGTGTTCCAGCACCGGTGGCCAAACAGATGTTTTGCTCGTCGCTCCTCATTTCTCTGGTTTGTAATGATAAGTGTTTACGTTTTTAACCTCCAGCAGAAAAACAATCAACTACGCTGCAGTACTGCAGTGCACTCACTCCACACAACACCCAGTCTGTGCATACGCCTACAAATGATCCTGTCTGAGAGAGAGAGAGAGAGAGAGAGAGAGAGAGTAGATAGAAAGTGAGAAATAGAATCAGAAATTCAAAGAAAGAATGACAGAGAGAGAGAGATCAAGTGTGTGTTTGAGAACAAGACAGACAAACAAAAAAAAACACAGAGGGACTGATCTCATATGAAGGGGAGAGAGAGAGAGAGAGAGACACAGAGAGAGAGAGAGAGAGAGAGAGCAGAAAAATGGCATCTGATAAAGACAAACAAATTCAGAGATTGGATCAAGATCAGAGACAATGATCAAAAGTGTGTAAGAGTGAGTGAGAGAAAGAGAGAGGGGGAGAAACGATAACAATTCAGAGAGACTGATCGAGAGAGAGAATTCAGAGGAACTGCACAAGTGTGTGTTTGAGGGAAACAGAAAAAAGAGAGATGGAGGATACTGAGAGACCAATTGAAAGAGTGATTCGAGAGAAAAAGAGAGAGAGAGAGGATCAAAGCGAAAGAGTGAGAGATGCAGAGATAGAGAGACCAATTGAAAGTGATGCAGAATAAAAGATAGAGAGACAAAGAGCGAGAAAGAGCGAGAGAGAGAGAGCACATCACTCAAAAGTGGGACACAGACGGCCAATCAGTATTCAGAGTGTGCAGTGGTGCACCTGAACAACTCAGACTGTGTGTGTGTGTGTGTGTCCCTCCCCGCACCCTAATCGTACAGGTAAGATGGACAGACAGCATGTCTACACTCGTATAACTTGTAAAGGAATTGTGTGTCCTGTCCTTAAAATGTGTCTTTTCAGGTAAAGAGGTGGAGGAAGGAGGCAAACACACACACACACACACACACACACACACACACACACACACACACACAGAGAGATAAGGATACAGATGGTAGGACTCTGGTGGCTGACCCCCATGTCCTGTGTTCGACTCAGTCACGCCCTGCACGCCCACCAGAGGGCACCCCAGGTCCAGGGGACCACCCTGTAATAAACTGCACCTGTTACTGTTTAACCTCACCCCCTTCCATCTCTCCATCTCTCAAGTTCTTCCCAGAAGAACTTGACACCGGTTCCTAAAGCTACAATAAAATGCTGCATTCCAGCAGCTCCTGAATGAGCCGGAATTCCAGCAGAAAAGATGCGAGGCGACTCCCCAGACACCTGAGCCAGGTAAACAGATATGAGGATCTCTCCGTGTGTGTGTGTGTGTGTGTGTGTGTGTGTGTGTGTGTGTGTGTGTGTACACACAATGAAACGGAAAATATAGTGCTACGACGCAGGAATAAGCGAGTGTCTGTGAGAAACTGGAGCTCGGTGTTCTGCAGCGAGAGGTTAAAATCCCTTTAGGGCTAAATGAAGCGTGCGGTCGGGTTTAAATTAGACCTCGCCCACTGATGAGTGCTGCTGAAAACGAGCGCGAGAGGAACGCCAGGCATTTCATTAGGCTGCTTTCCGATTCGTGAAAAGGTCACAATTAACCAGCAGCACGCAGGATGGATTAGGAGTGTATACACACACACACACACACACACACACACACACACACACACACACACACACACACACACAGAAACAAACAACGACGTGAATAAATATAAATAGAGCCGCTCCTAATGCAAAGAGAGAAAATGAGTCGATCGTGAGATGAAGCAGTTCCTCTCTGCTCCTTTACATCGTCCCGGAAAACACTAGGTTCAGAACATTCGGGTATTTATCGTACTACAGCCACGCCCCTGAACACGGCCAGAGCCCCTCCTGGTACTCCTGTCCGGACAACTACAACACGCCCATTAAAGTGAAAAACCTGCCAATTACTGATTCGAGATAACTGAACTCCGAGTTTAGGGAGGTCTTTACTGAGATTCCTGAACTTGGAAATCACGGACTCTGGAAACAGGGAGGTCTTTTCCCGATTTTTTTGCACTGTGAAATTGTGAACTCTGAGATTAGGAAGGTCTTTCCTGATACCCTGTACATCTTTTGTGAATTTGTGAACTCCAGGGTCCTGATTTTCCCCAGAACAGATTACGAGAGCTCTTCTCATTAAAGACACTTTTCCAGCAGTAACTCTTTCCAGTTTCCTCGATTTTAAAAGTGTGATTGCTTTTCTATCTGCCATGAAATGCCAGAGAGTTAAACCGTTCTTCAGTGTGTGTGTGTGTGTGTGTGTGTGTGTGTGTATACACTGACCTGGTGAAGTCAGTCATCTCCATCATGATCATGCACATCTGCTTGGCCAGAACGATGATGTCATTGCCGCTGTCGTCCCACTTGGAGACCTCGGCGTCCAGTTTGCTCTTCTCCTCCTGGAAACTGGCCACCTGCTCGGCGATTTTCGCCTTCTGTTCCTGAGGCAGCTGAGCCATGATGGCCTGCAGTCACACACACACACACACACACACACAGCCATGAGACAGCATAGACACAGCATACAGCATCGCACTATAATCACTCCCTCTCGCTCTCTCTCTTCCCGACCCGCTGACTCTTCATTCCCTGTAAATGACAGAGACGAAGGGGAAAGAAAAGGCAGATGGGACAGCAAGAGCACAGAGTCAGACAGAGAGACATGCAAAAAGAAATAAGAGACAGACGGTTAGAGGTAGAGCGAGAAAAATAAAACATACAGAAGGATGAAATGGAGTGAGACGGTTAATCGGCCACAGAGAGAGTGATGGACTAACAGACAGATCTTTAGATATATAGAGATATAGACAGAAGGATGAGAGAGGAAGAGAGAGAAAGATAACCTGGGAATGTTGGACAGTTAGACAGACGAACAAACCGACCGACAGACGGACAAGAAAACAGACAAACATACAAATAGACAAAAAAAGGCATGTACACAGTTAGAGAGAAAGATGGAGAGAATTAGACAGACAGAAAGAGATAATTAAGCAGAATGAGGCAGACAGACAAGATATTTAGAGACAGAGACAAAGAGATAGATAGTTGACTAGACTGAATGACAGACAGAGAGAACGATACAGTCAATAGAGCGATAGACAAAAAGAAAAGGAAAGTTCAGTAGACAGAATGAAGCAGATGGACAAGACAGAAAAGTGGTATTGCACAGTAAACAGAATATGGCAGGCGAAAAGGTGGACAGTTCAGTAGATAGGATGAGACAGACAGACAGTTTAATTTAAAGATAGACAAAGCGAGACAAATGGACAAAGACAAACAGCAAGAGATGAATAGACCGAATGCAGATCGAGAGAAAGACGGAATGAGACACACTTAAATAGACAGAAAGACAGACAAATAAAGAGATGGCTAATCAAGGAAACAGAATGAAGCAGATAGAGAGAGAGAGAGAGAGAGAGAGAGAGAGAGAGTTAAACAGATGTACAGTTCAGTAGATGAAATGGAGCACAGACACTGAAAAAGAAAGAGAGACCAATGGAGAGACAGCACGACAGACAAATACAGACACTTAAGTAGAGAAATGAACAGAAAGACAATTAAAGAAAAATAAGTAGCTGAGGAAAAGAGAGACAGATGAAAATAAGGACAGTTAAAAGAGTAGACAGACAAAACAGATATATAGTTCAGTTGATTGAATCGAGCAGATGGACAGAAATAGACCAAAAGAAAGAAAGAGAAAGGGAGACAACCAGACAGACTGATGAAGACAGACAGTTAAACAGAGAGACATTGTTTTATAGACAGACAAAGAGCATAATGGGACAGCTTAAAGACAGACACATAAAAAGACCTACAGAGAAAAAAAGATGGACAGATAAGGAGACAGAATGAGGCAAAAAAGACAGAAAAGTGAAAAGTGAGAGAGAGAAAGAGAATGAGAGACCAAAAGAGATGGATAGTTCAAGACAAAAAGACAGAATGATGGACAGAAAGAAAGTTAAATGGAGAGACGAAACAGACAAAAAAGACGGATAATTAGGTAAAGTAGCCAGTGGAAAAGGAGAAGGAGAAAAGATAAAAAGGAAGTCTCTGATTTGTTTTGTCTTTTAAACCATCCCTCTGTTTTTCGTCCGTCTCTCTAGTTGTTATTACACCTTCATTTCCAAATCACACAAACTGCACCGTCAGATTTATGAATCTGCTGCTCAGCACAAGCACCAGGCCGTGTTCCTCTGCTCGCATTCTCTTCTGATCATTCACACAGGAAATGAAGAGCACATTATCTTCTCATCTCTGAACATGTGTCTGCATCACACTCTCTCTCTCTCTCTCCTGCACTGGGGTCAAGTTATTTCTGGATGATGAAAGGGGGAAAAAACTAATCAGGACCCCTTTGCTGTGGGATTCATCAGGACGTGTAACGCGTGCGTCTTTCACGCTGGCTGTTATTTTCCTCTGGCGTGTAGCGCCGGGGCTTTGGAGAGATGATCAGGGGCGGGCGGGTATTCTCAGCTCCGTAATAAGACACAGGGAAACGCGTTTATTAGCTTTTAAATGGAGCCGAGATGAATAGGAAAAGGGCGGGGATACGCCCGGGCCTTTCCAGCGCCGCCCGAGCCGAGACGCCGGGATCCGCCTCGCGTTAGCTTTCCGTCGCCAGGAATAATGGAGCGTTAAACCGGCGTCGACCGACGCTAAATTACCAACATTAACAACATCGGGGAGGAAATGACGACGGACGGGAAAGTAAAGGCGCGTGTAATGGAGCTTTTTTCTCCTCTGAAGACATCTGATGTTTGAAGAGACACGATTTCAATTACGTTTCTGCGCAACGCTGTTAAGAATAGCCGGTTGCGGGAATCTGGACTGTTCATGAATAGAGTGGAGGAGACCACAGAAAGATAGAAAACCTCAACCAGATCATGAGGTTTATACCATCAGTACATGTGGAAGAGCAGCAGTGTGAAGCGGAATGAGCAGATCTTGGGATGAACACGGTGGCAGTGTTACGATTACAGCAGCAGCACTCACACCTACACTGAGCAAAAGTATTGGGACACCTGAATTTTTTGTTTGCCATATGTGCTTATTGGACCCCGTGAGAGAAAGAGAAGCAACCCATCACTTTTTTTTTTTCCACACCTCACACCATACAAGACAGACTCCATTTAAAAAGCAGTGAAAATCACGTTACACTACTCGTTTCATGCTGCATGTGTATTACCAGGGTGACAGAGGAGGAACGTACTGAGAACAGAGAGAGCAATCTGAGAAGAGTCTTTTTCCCCTTTCTTTTTTTTTTCCTGTAGAAAAGAAGGCGACGTTTTAAGAGGAAACGAGAGCAAGATCACAGCAGAACCCGAATCCCTCGCCTGATTAGACCAGAGATAATCAGGCTAGAATATTGAATATATCATTTCTGGGAAAGTATATTTATTCTTTCTTTCTCTCTTTCCTTCTAGTTCTCTCTAGAACAGGAATCCACAACCACTAGGTTGGGATCCAGTGCCAAGTTGATCCTGAGTCTGGGGGGCCTGGTAGCTTAGTGGTTAAAGCATTGCTCTTTGGATCCTAAAGACATGAGTTCAAATCCCGCTACCACTCCTGGGCCCCTGAGCAAGGCCCTTAACCCCATAGCTGCTCAGGTGCATGAATGAGAAGTCACTCTGGATAAGGGGGTCTGCCGAATGCCTTACAATTACCTCATTACAAATCCAGAGCAGTTCTCGAACTTAGACAGCTGAGCAATTGAGGGTTAAGGGCCCTCCTTAGGGGCCCCAGCAGGGGCAGAGGTGTAGCGATTTGAATGATCTTTCAATCAGAAAATCATCTTTTCCACCGGGTTTCCTCTTTAATGTAAAGTAAAACAATATGACACTAATTTACTGAGTGTTTGTTCTTTAAACCAAACGTACATACGCCACAATCTGATTTGATCTAAAACACTTCGGTTTGATTCGAAATATTTGGTGGGATGCTCCAGAATCCCGAGGCCCCATTCACCAGAGGCGTGTCGTGCTTTTCACCAGCAGACATGTTTGGGGTCGATATGGTTTAAAGAGCGTGGGGTTCGTGTATGGAGATGTTTGAAAAGTGCCAACCTCGGGTTAAAGCGTGTGTCGGACAATGAGAAATCGTGTGATTGGCGTTCAGAGAAAAATAAAATTAATTAAATAAATGAAATGTAAATGTGGTTCATGCGGATCTTACCCGAGCGCTCTGTCCGGCGATGAGCTGATCGTCCTCCGTCTGCACACTGGTCCTGCTGCGAGAGTCGAAGTCCTCGGTCTCGAAGTCGGAGTCGTCCAGTTCCTCTGGGGTCTGGGGATGCCACAAATCATTGGTCACTTTCTTAATAATAAATATTTTTTACCGATGCAAAAATGTTAAAAACGATGCATTGTGAAAAACGCTAACTTGTATCCGACGCACACTTATTCATTAATTTTTTTATTGATGCATCACATCGTTAACTTATGCCGCTGCGAAGTGGTGAATCCGACCATCCCTAATGAATAATAGGTAGTAGAATGTGGAAGAACACAGAAAATGTAGTAGTAGTTAAAAAAAAAAAAAAAAAAAATACATTTCCGTTTTTGTTGCTTCTTTTTTTATTTCTAACTTTTTTTTTTTTTTTTAAGTATTTCTGCAAATAGTCATTTATATAATTGAATTCAGTTTCTGAAGTGTGAGGCGTGACTCAGTTGTAAATCCAGCGGGATACGCAGCCTGTTAAAGGCAGGGCGTATGGGAAGCATCAGAGAGCTGGAGGCTTGGTTTTGACGTGATGCTGCCACTTTTTTTTTTTGCTCAGCCTCCATTTTCCTCCCCCCCACCCTCCGCTCTGATTCACGATCTGAATGGCGAGCGTGCGACGTCAACTGCTCAGCCCGATTAGCGTGCGATCGCGAGCGGAGCTGGAGTTTGCTCGGAGCGAATGAGGAAACGGTGGAAAAATCCCTTGGTGACAAAGAGGTGGAGGTGCAACAGGAGAAGAGAGAGCGAGACTGAAACTCTGACTGTAGCTCAATGTCATTTTTCAGTTTTATCTAGGATAGATTATATTTATATATATACACTTTATATTTATATATTTATATATACACACTTTTTGGTTATATAAATGTTCATTTGGTTTATATTATGGTAATATTTATAATCAGTATACAGTCAAATTATTTTCAAACTTTTATTTTGCACTTTTTTTTTGCTGGCGTAATTGTTTATTTCCTCGTATTTTTTTTTTTTATCTTATAATTCCTATAACTTGTTAGATATTTAGCTCATTTCTATTCATAAATTTCATTTGCTGACTAGTGGTTCTTTTTATGCATTTATTATTTAGTCCCTTCTCATTATTTACGCTTTAGTTATTTGCTCCCATAATAATTTATCATTCACACCTTAATTTCCTAATTATGAATTTTTCAGTGGATTTTTTGTGTTTATTTAGTTACACTGTACGGCTAACGGTTTTGTGGACTCCCGACCAAAAGATCAGTACGTGCTTCTTGAACATCCCGTTCCACATTTAGTCGCCATTTCCTGGGAAGATGTTTCGCTAGATTTTGTGGAGAATCATTCCACCACAAGGGTGTGAGTAAAGTCAGGAGCTGATGTAGGTGAGGGTGAGGAGGTCTGGGGTGCAGTCAGCGTTCACATTCATCCATCTGGCACAGGGGCATCGTCACAGTGCGGAGTAAACCTGACTAGTCGTGTTTTTTTTTATAATTAAATCAGAAGTTTAAAAAAAATTTAATCCGTTCGGTACAGTGAAGAAAATGTTTGTGTAAGAAAATGTTTATATAAATCTCTTTTCTGCTTAATTCATATTCCAACTTGGAATATTTCCCCAGATGAATTTCCCATGGAAAGTTGCTGGAAATTTACCTGAAATTTTAAATCACTTTGCACCTCTACTTATAGGAGACCTCCATGTTGGAGATTTAGATTTGCTTCTATTGGACTGTTAGTGATTCTGTTGAAACGAGAGCGATTTTGTCTAGTTTGTTTCTTTCATTAGTCCAAATGCAGTCGGCTTTTCGTTATCTGCGCGTTTGTCCATCATGTTGATCCCGTCTTAATAAAAGCACGAGGAAGCATTTTGAGAGCAGAACCATGGTGGGTCTGCAGGCTGCCACAGCTCCTCAGCTTTACTGGATCATCACCGTGGACAAACCACAGGGTGAAGAGGGTTTGAGAGAAGCTCAGATGCGGAGCTACGGTATGGCTCTTAGCTCACTCTCGCTCTGGATAATAAAACAAAGTGCTAATTAAGACCCTATTCCTGAAATCAATGACTTATTATAATGCAAATACGGCGTAATTGTTCGCTCTCTCTAATTCTGTGCTTTATGAAACGCGAGGCTGCTGCACATTATTAATGAGAGCGCCAGCTTCTGCTCAGGTGGGTAATTTATCCCAGAATGAACCAGCAGATAATGAGGCACGCCGTCCATTTAACAAATAAAGTCATGTATGGGAAAGACTGCGAGATGTGTTAACTGTATTAGTACAGAGTTCAATCAGAGGCAAACTCTGATCTGTAAATACACTTCTATACACACATACATACAAAAGTATTGGGACACCTATCTGTTTCCTTCAGATGTGGTTCTTCCCCAAGCTGTTACCATATTGTATGTAAAAGAATTACATTTTCTAAACCATCTGGAAACCCGGCATGATCGTTACGTGAAGGAAAAGCTTGGACACGTGAGCAGCTGTGCCTGAAGTGTAATATGAAGCAGACTACTGTTCCTTTAATGTAAACACCTGCACAATTAACACCTCACACACGATCATTATTTAGTATTGGAGTTCACATGCGCAAACGTATATACGGTACACGACGTGGCAGAAATACGTGCTCAATAGGGATAAATAAGCCCCCCCCGCCAAAAAAGGTCTGGGTTAATGATTACAAGCTGCCACTTTTGGGGCCCTTGAGTGAGGCCCTTAATCCTCTGTATCATAACTGACTCTGCGTTCTGACCCCAGCTTCCTAACAGGACAGGGATCCGTGAAGAAAAAGTATAAAGCACCTTTTCATTCTTTCTATGAAACTAATTGATTCAGGACACGTGACTTTCCCAGCCATATGTGGCTCTTCCCCATAATGTTCCTGAAGATCTGCTTAACATGGATTGGAAGATCTCCAGCTATAGAGCTCTGATCTCCACCCTATTAGTATGAATGTGAACGCTGACTGTATCCCAGGCCTCCTCACCCCTCACCTACATCAGCACCTGACTTTACTCACACCCTTGTGGCTGAAGGAATCTCCACAAAATCTAGTGGAACCTCTTCCCAGAAGAGTGGTGCTTATTAGAACAGCAAAGGGGGAATAAGCGTGGAAGTCAAAAAAACATCATATACAAGTAAAAAAAATAAAAATAAAGATCTATGCACTGGATGTCCATCTGATTTAAAAAATGAAGTCACATTAATTTGCCTCATTAAAATACTTAAAAATGTTGCTCCCAAATCTCTTTCATCTCAGCACTTGTTTACACTTTCAATATTAAAAAAAAAAAATTATTCACTTTCAGAGACGGTTTGAATATTTTACCTTGTTTAGCTTAATGGCTTGTTGAATTTTTTATTTCCCCAAAACTTTTATATTATATATATATATATATATATATATATATATATATATATATATATATATATATATATATATATATATATATATATATATATATATATATATATAGAAAAGTTGAGTGAATTTGACGCCGTGAGAAATAAATAAATAAATAATCACTGAAGACTGAGTCCTAATGAAACAAGTATTAATTAGTTGAGCTGCAAATTTTAAAAAGAACAAAACCAAAAGTTATGGTAATAAAAAGTTATGATGATAAATAAATGAAGTGTGTGTGCATGTGTGTGTGTATACCCGGATCATCAACACAGCCTTCCTGATGTCCCTCACGCCATCATACACCAGACGGGACGCGTCGATGAACTCGTTCTCGTCCACTGGCTGAGAATTAGCGCTCAGGGCCTCCACTGCTGCTTCCACCTGCTCTGTGAAACGTGGCATCACTGCAAACAAACACACACACACACACACACACACACACACACACACACACACACACACACAGGTGATCAGAAAAGTCAGCAGGGTGCTAAAATACAGTCTAACAGTTAGTCATATTCTTGATTGTGATTGGTCGAGGAGTAAAACAAAATTAACCAAAATAAAAAAAGCCTGTATTTAACTGCTGATCTGAAAATGGTCTCAGAGTATCAGTGTTCAAATCTGCTTTACTTCTTAAATTTTCATGATGGCATCCATGAAGCGATTTATTGGTAATAACTTATGATAAGGCATTATTAAATAAATGATGAGGCCAATTGTGTCTGGACAACATGTAATAACGACCTTCCTCTTAATTTTGGTTGGAGGCTCTGTAGCAGGAGATCTTCCACTCTAACACATATAAAGCAGACCTCCGTGGAGCTGGAACAATGTTTGGGTCTCTTAGATCGAGGAAAGAGGCAAAATCTTGTGCTTCGGCATCCAAAGTCGTCCGCATGCGGCTGAAAAAACTTCAGTGTTCAAATACTTGTGTCCATATTTTTCTATATCTCAAACTCAAATTTCCACACAGCGGCTAAATTAGCGAGAGCGAGAGAGAGAGAGACACTTAAATATATAAATAATTCGTTTTGACTGCTGAGTCATAGGGTGTGCAAGGAGAAAAAAAAAAAAAAAAATCGCCAACAGGAAGTTAAGCGTAACTCATGGCGCCCCCAGGAGCCTGTGATCAAGCTGAATTCGAGCGACTCGATACAACAGGAACAATCACGACCTGATTAAGAACCCATTAGAGAAGTGAGAGAAAGAAAGCAGGTCCGGGGTTGGACTTAATGAATGCGAGTTTTATTCAGGCCGTGTGAATGGGTCGCCGCCAGACGCTTGGGGTTTAATGAACTTTTAATGAGTCTCCACTTCGAGCCGGGGAGAGCAGAAGAAAGGCGTTTTTTAAAGGCCGACTCCGGACCAAACGCCGCGTGTAGAAATGGAGGCGGCGGTGATTTCTGTTTTGTTAAGTTCAGACAAAGGAAACGACGATACGCTGCTTTTCGTCTGTAGCTATGAAGAGGGGTTTTTAAAGCAGAGATCACTAACACACACACACACACACACACACACACAGTATTGACTACAGGGAGCCGAAATCCTCGCAGTACTTCACTGATTTAATATGAAACAGAAGGTCGTTCTCCTTCTCTGATCCCCATCTGATGTTCTTACACGGGTTCAGATCATAATAAAGACATGACTCAGACGTCTTCATCTGTGGGCTTCTACTACATGGCTCTCGGCCAGTTAATGAAGCTCAGGAGCCGAACAAGTCGGTTTTGATGTCTAATGGTAAAACGGATGAACGCGTTCAGCAGGAACTCGTTTCCTTTCCTCATCTCTCCGGCATTTGCGTTAATAGACTGCGCCATACAGTGGAACAGAAGGTTTACAGCTCATGGCCTGTGTGTTCGTCCTCCACTGTTCTTAAGATTTTGGGTTAAAAGTCCACAATGGACACCTGACTTTTCTAACCATATGTGTTTGTTCCTCCAGAGCTTGTAGGTGCACAGCTGTATAGGAGGGCTTTGGATGCATTAGCATTGAATTGAATTAGGAGACCCAAACCTGTTCCAGAATTGTGTACACAAAGTCTGCTTCATGACTCCATCTCCTGCTATAGAGCTCCAACACTACTGAACACCTTTGGGATGAATGAACGCTGTGGCTACTCGCTCTGTACCGGAAATACGTTTTGCAGAAAATGCGGAAGAAGCCATATCGCTAGCATTCTGATCTAACCAGGAAGTGGCTAGAGGCTAACGCTAGCGCTATGGATTCTTTAGCGTTTTATGTCCAGCTCCAAGAATTTCCCTCAAAAGGAGAAAATCCTGTCAATTCCACATATCGAGGAAGTGAATAAATGAAGGATGGAAGAAATGAAGATATATGTTAAAATCTGATGAAATACAAAGAAAATTGAACATTAAATGTAATTTTTTTTTTCATATATTTAACCAATTTAATTTGTGGTAATGTAATTACCCAATCAATATAAAAAAAAATGCATTAATTTGATTTCTGAAATGTATAATTTTTCATATATATATATATATATATATATATATATATATATATATATATATATATATATATATATATATATATATATATATAAACCCACTTTACATGATAACTTGCACCAGACGTTTGTTCGTTCATACCTTTCCACCACAAAACAAAATAAAAGGTCAAAATATTACGAGATTATCTTAATGTTTAAACTGTGTGCAAATAGAAACCCCTGATTACAATAACAATCCAGGTGCAGAATCGGAGGCTATTATCGCATTCAGAAGGTGCATTAGCACTTGAATGCTCGGGTCTCATTTAAAAAACAAAACGCGGCTTTTTTACTGCATTCTCCTTTTCGGCTTCTGAATTATGACGACGCTGCGATGGGAAAAATAAACGTACTTTTATATGTCCACTAAATAACATGGTCTTTCACAAACAAACTGAAGCTCAACTTAAAGCATTTTTACATGGAATTTCTAATGCGCCATATAACAGCGTTGTCGAATCCTCGAGTCTGATTGGTCGGTGAAGTGATCCTTTTCCTTTCAAAACCGTTCTATAGTAAAAACTTTTCCACAGTTTTCCATGGAAGGAATCTCCAGTGTTAGAACATGAAGTAATGCTATTTTATTTTGAAAATTACATTTAAATGATACACGTTTTGATCATTATATTTAATAATAAAAGGTTGGCTTTGCGAATTAAAAATGTCTAAGTTATTAATAGCGCTCGAGTCGCCGATAGCTGAACGCCGGAACTGTCGGTTTTCAGCAAAAAATCTGCACCAGTAGTTTTTCCGGGTTTACGGTCTGCTGTCATTATGAGAGCGGCCTCTAGAGGCGGATTCCTGGTGCCATGTGCTGTTTGTTTTTACACGTGAGACCGCGCGCTGCACGCAGAGCGCTAAATTAATTATTCATTTATTTATATATCATTATATTTTTATTAATATTCTTATTTATTTCCTTTAGCACATTTTTATGATTCAAATCGTTTTTGTATTTTTATAATAAAAGTTCTAAAATGCTGAAGAGTGATGCTCATCTGTCTGTACACTGCAGAACAAAAACTAAATCTAGCATTAGGAATTAAAATTTAAATAAATATTTAAAATCATAAGAAAAAACTCCCCCCCACATTAAAGACGAGAGTTTGGGGACCCCTGGTATAGAGTAATAGTAACCCCGCTTCATGAATTACTCTTGTAGAAAAACACAATCCTGGTCTTCGGAGCGACGCCAGTGTTTGGTTTATATTACAGTCTGAAATGCAGTGTTTTAAATCAATATTTATGAGCCGGAAGTGGATTTTTCTCTCTTTTGTGCCAAGATCAAGCGCAGCTCTGCAGTGTGGACTGCACACTAGCTGAACCTCGGTACCTGTATCAGTCAGGAGCTTGGTGGCCTCCAGGACTTTCTCGGTGTAAATCCCGGGCTCGTAGTTGTCCATCTCGGAGGTGACGACGTGCACGACGCGGGCGGCTCGTCCTCGGATGGCGCCTGCCGTGCGGTCCAGCCCGTCCACGTCCCTCTCCTGCAGGGCGATCACACACTTGTTCACGTCCTCCAGGATGTGGTTCTCTGAAAACAAGACAAAAATACATTTAGAGAGATTTATAACATTTAAAGCCACATTCAGCTCAAAGGAGTTGGAGCTCTTAGCAGGAGATCTTCCACTCTTGGAGATAGTGGAGACTTGGGTCTACTAGTACACACACACACACACACACTTAAAGATCACAAGAACATCTGATGTATTGGAGCTTAATCCTCAATTCCACCTCTAAGATCATCTCAAGTTCACAGCTTTATGGTCTGGTCTGAGAAGAAGCTGCTTTTGCCCCAGCTGCTTTTGTCTGCTCCTGAAAGAAGCTAATCGAGCGCTCCGTATGTGGAAAACGCATTCAGTAGAGCTTTAAGGAGCTGACTAAACACAAACGCAATCATTATTCAGAGCCTAGTGAAGAAAGATTACAAGCCGAATCCATCTACTTAATTGCTCTTAAAAGCACTATTTCTTGGAGGTCGGTTGATGGAGAACCGAACGGCTCTATTGGTCTCTATTGTGCTCCTGTGTCACGAAGCCCATTTCTTCTAACGGGAGAAAGGAAAAGGTCACGTGGTTCTACGTAGGGGAGCGTGTCAAGTGGGCGATGTTATAAACTGCACCGGCTGATCCATCAGTCCACGTCTGCCCCGATCCTTAAATATTCTCGAGTTGCTAAAGACCATGTTATTCAGCGTGTGATGCATCACCCCCATGTATGTATAATATATATATATATATATATATATATATATATATATATATAGATAGATAGATAGATAGATAGATAGATAGATAGATAGATAGATAGATAGATAGACACTAAAACAGAATCTTGTCACTATATGGACAAAAGTATTGGGACACTCGACTTTTCCCCACATACGTGGCTCTCCACTGTTCGAAAGCGCACATCCAACCCGACACCTAAAAGCAATTTCCTCGGCACGGCATGTAAAGATCAAAGCTGCGAGCGTTTACACTCGGAGCAGGAAGACGAACGGCTCCAGAGGGCTTACCGGACACGGACAGGAAGTCGTCGATGGAGGTGATGTCGTCGACGGCGTCCGTGAGCACGCGCACCTGCTTCTCCCACTGCTCCTTGAACAGGTCCATGTTATCTTGGGCCACCTTGCTGTTGGGTTTGGCAGCCAGCGCCAGGGCCGCATTAATCACCTGAAATGACCAATTAAGAGCCATTATAGGGTCGCGAGAACCAAAACAAACGCTCCGGAAGCTAGAATGATTTGCATAGCTTAATTAGTACACACATTTATTCTCCGGGTGTCTTTTTTGCCCTCTAACATTAAACTATAATTCACTGCAGCATTACGGTACGCTCTGACAATTAATAGCGAAAGACCCCGGGTTTTGTCACGGTCGAGGCGAGAACGATGAATGGTAGTAATTAAAGTGGAGATGGTGAAGCGATGACTGTGAGAGAGTGGGAGGGTGGAAAGATACCTGAGGACACAGGGTCTCCAGCTGCATCGCGGCCATACGCACAAGCTTCACGCCCTCCTCGTTGTTGGAGATGGAGCAGGCCAAGTTAGCGACCTACAGACAAAGAAAGCGTTAGGATCCAAAGCAAACCAAGTGTGCACAGGAGTTAAAAAAAAAAGCTTACTGGGTTTTTGAGAGTGTCGGATTTCCTATAATTCACCGGGGGTGAATGGTTTTTGAGAAGGAAAGATTTGCAGTGATCTAATCAGCGCTCTGCCACACAGCTGCTACGGTCACTGTCCAAAAAAGCCAGCAGTAGGAAAGCGTTTACAGCTGGAGAGCAAATTCTCTATATACAAAAAATTTATAGAAATAATATAAAAAATAAACCCCACCACAATCTCTTGTATTAGCCAACTCAAGAGCAGAATCCCCCCTGATGTTTATGTTTCTTGGAATTTGCACATGTACCTATTTTTCATCTTAAATATCTCAAAGAAGCTCTTTTACTGAAAGAAGAAAAAAATGAAATTAAATAAATAAAAGTTGAGAGTTGAGCAGCCTGGAGAACGAGACTCGTTCATTAAATCCCTTCAGCATAAATAAAGCTGACAAAAAGCACTCTCGCAAACAATGATTGTGAAATGACCGGGCTCGTGGGGAAACGGGACAAAACGACTGGTAAATAAACATGAGTAACCAATAAAATCCTGGAAAATGATCAATCTTCAGGCTCGGGACTCACGTCTATTAATGGAGTTTATAGTGTTTAAAAGAACAAGGTTTTAGAACAATAAAGTTCAAACTGGAAGGGATTTAAAAAGCCTATTGAACGACCTGGAATATGCTAGCAGAGCGGGAATAAACGTATAAAGTACAGCCATCAATAACACGGTTTCTTTTAACAGACTGGGCGAGTAGAAAAGCTATTGATGGAAAATAACAATCGAGCACTCAGAGTCAGGTCCGTCACGAGGCGAGGCGAGACGAGACGTACGCCACTGGAATAAGAGGAACAGAATGCCTTGGTGTGTGGGATGTGAATAAGCCCCAGCTGTGCACAGCGCTGACTCTCTTCTTACTTTTTGACCAACAGGAATTATGGACAACTTCCGTCACCCGTGGGACTAAAAGCAAAACAGAAATGCATCAGCGAAAAAACAAACACAAATACAGGGACGGCAAAGCCAGAATTTCTTTATTTTTCTACTGTGAACGCAGAAATACAGAAAGACGACGGCTAATCTGGAAACGAGGCAGCAAATCAGGTAACAATGCAACCAATTAGCATAAAACCAAATCAGGAAACGAGGCGACATCCAAACCGTAAAGAAGACCACCAATTTAAAAAGGAGGCAGCCAATCAGGAAAAACAAGACCACCAATTACAAAATGAGGCAGCCAATCAGAAAAAACAAGACCACCAAATTAGGAAATGAGGCAGCCAATCAGGAACCAAGTGCAGCTAATCCAGAAATGAGGCAGCCAATCCGAAAAAAACCAAGACCACCAACTTGGAAACAATCCAGAAACAAATTTACCCCACAAAAAAAAAAAAGTCCTGGCCATTAGCCAGCACTTCCCCAGTGTCTGCTGCCGTGGTTCCAAATGCTCTCACACACTTACAGGTTCTGCATCTCTGGACCACAGCGGCGTGACCGAGCCGCCTCTGAAACGCCAGACAGCGCTGAGGCGGCGATTCTGGAGAAGAAACGAAATCCGACAGGAGAACATCAAAACCAAACGGAGTGAAAGTGCAGACGGTTCCCATGAAAGCTGCACATTTAGCTGATAATGAGCTCTGTGAATCCTGGGCCACATATTTTGTGGTATTTCATGTATATATGCATTAAAAGAGAAAAACCGAGTTCTGGGCTTGTAATATAAACGTATAAAAAAAAAAAAGGAATGATTGGACTCGGGCCGTTCTATAACAGTACTGATAGAAACACGGTGGATCAGCAGAATTGCTCGGAGCTGCTGAAAAGTAAGCGGCGACTGAGGTGATGAAAACTCTGGAGAGAAGTGGAGCGAGTGTATAGTTAGCTCAGTGTGTGTAGGGGGACTCGTGGCCCGTCACACTGCAGCCGAGATGATAAAAGCGAGCGCACATGTCCGTCCTTCCTCCGTCCGTGCTCGCTTTTACACAGGATATATGACTGGAGGAATCTTGTGTCTGGGATTCGGCTGGAGGATCTGCAGATTAAATAACCCTGTGACTGATGTTAGCGCAGGAGACGCAGTTTAAAATGACGCTGTGGAAAGTTGTAGCTTGGTGGTTCATTCATTGGATTTTGGATCCGAAGGTCAAGAGTTCAAATCCCAGCCACACCAAGCTGCCACTGGGCCCCCTGAGCGAGGCCCTTAATGAGATAAATACAAGTCTCAGCCTCAGATGTGAGGGAGGAGCAGTGTTGTTATATTTTAACCAGAGCTTCCAAACAATATGATTAGAACATGCACAAGTCCTTCCATGACTTCTTCCTTTATTATTATTACTAATAATCTTACAAAAAAAATATAAGCAATTAAATATATAACAATTGCCTTAGAATTAATAATATGACAATTTTAATAATTTATTATTCATTTATTTTACTTAAATTTATTTTAATTCGGTTTTTAAAGCAGCTTTACAGAAATGAAGAAATAAGCAAAGAAAAAAGTTTTACACGATAAATGGTGCCTCAATTTTATCCATGATGAGCGAGTCAGTTGCGACAGTGGCGGGTTACAAGCCCCCGAGACGGTATGAGGGAGGAACCTTGAGAGGAACTCGAAAGGAACCCATGCTCATTGGTAAGGCGTACTGTGCGGTGAACTGTTCATTGATGGACGCTTGAATGCGGAACTGTCCATGGTGACTGCGGTGCTGAACTGTTGCAGCAGACTGTATTATATTGTATACAGTCATGACGTTAAATGTAGCGATTTTATTTGAGTTTTTACTCGGCAGGCAGTAAAAGCAGACTGCTTTCCGTTAGCGTGCGTGTTGCAGGAGCACTGCTTTATCCAAACGCTAATTAAGTCGATGAAAAAATAAGTGAAGTATCCGAGCTCGTGATCTTTACGATGATCGACTAGCGCTCGCCGTGAAGAACGAGTCTAATATCGCAGGAACCCGCACACTGCGCTTTTCATAGCCTCGTTATCGGAACGGGAACGGACAAGTAGCAAAACCCATGAGCTCGATACTGACGTTAATGCAGTCCTATTAGAAGCCCTAAAGGGTACTTGGGTTGTTAATGGAAGTGCTTCCCTGCACAGCAGCTACCGTACGCCTTCAAAGCACTTCGAGAAAATGGTACTCGAATCAGCCGGCGCAAAAAATCCACATCGCCATCTCTTCGGTCGCTCCGTGTTCATTGCGCACTCGTGTGGAAATGCTACGTACGTGAGCGTGATTAATGGAGGGGAGAGGGGGGAAAAACCCTTTTAAACCGCTTACGATCGGTATGTAAAATACGTCTGAGGTGAACGATCGCTCTGGAAAAGTGACAACTGACTGCGAGACGTCTTGTTTATACAGTAGGTTCAACACCAGCCGTTTCGCTCAAGACGTCCTCCTTTACAGTGACCTCTAATATTAATGGCACCCTCTGCAAATATGAGCGAAGGAGGCTGCAAATTGTTTTATTGTATTTTTGTTTTAAAAAAAAGAATTCAATCACAAATACGTCTCATGGATAAACGATTGCGAGATGTTTTGCTAGATTTTGTGGAGCTTTTGTGGAGATTCGTTCAGACGCAAGGGTGTTGGTAAAGACAGGCTCTGATGTAGGTGAGGTGAGGAGGCCTGTGGGGTGCAGTCAGTGTTTACAGCTGGAGCTCTATAGCAGGAGATCTTCCACTTCGACCCCATGCAAAGCAGATCTTCATAACTCCAAGTTCAAGTGAAGGAAAAATTTAGACGCCCAAACACAATTGTGTTGTCCCGATACTTTTGTCCGAGTAGTGCATATTCAGCAGGATTCTTTTATTGCAGAAACCCACCAAACCCAGACACACCAGTCATCCAGCATGACAAACCAAGAGGATGTTGGGGAGATCTCCTGCTATAGGGCTCCAACCATATTAAACCCCAAACCTTCTCACCTCTCCATCAGAAACAGACTTTACCAACACCTTTGTGTCAAATCTAGTGGAACATCTTCCCAGAAGAGTGGAGCTTGTTAGATCATACCTTCTGTTCATGTGTCGTATCCCTAAGATCCATTATATTTTTAAAGCTCGACTGTTCAGGCAGCTGAGCATCACTTGGAGGCTGTATTTTGTTTGTTTCTTGCTAATAAATTCTAAAAAACTAAAAATACTAAAAAAGGTCTATACATGCATGTATATACGCAGGGTTTGTGGATCCATGCACACCTGTAGAGAGTAGTAGTCATCTTCGTTGCCCAATACCAACCCCTACAAAAATCTCATAATTCAGAAGCAATCTCCTGCACAGTGGTGAGAGATAGAAAGGTCTCCGGTGTGCTGAGGTTTTGAAGAAAAAAAAAAAGGAAGAAAGAAAAGAAAAAAAACTTGGCTTTGCGACTGAAAGCTGGTTTCTGCAGGGAAGGTGCTCGAAGGAATCATTCGGAAAGCACAATAAGAGCAAATCAACACTAGCGCACTGTTCCATTTCTTTTTTTTTTTCCCCTCCGCCTCCTCCTCCTCCGACCGCCGCGTCTCGCGTAAAGATAATTCACGGCTGCATGACCTGAGCGCAGTCTCCCCACACAACGCGACCGAGCAAAAGGAGTCACTTTCAACTGCCCTTGTGAAACGAGACTAAACACGGGGGCCGTTCGGCTCGGCAGGAGCCCCGCGAGGGTATGAACGCAGCGCTCGAGACTGCGGTGAGCGAATCCAGACGTAAAAGGGCACGCCTGTGGTGCGTATTTAACAATTACTCCGCCTTTTTTTTTTTTATCGAAGTAAAATTTACAAATAAATAGGAGTATTAAAACCGGATGGACGATACGGAAAGAGTCGGCTGGCAAAAACCGACGCAGAGCTCGGAGTGTTGTGGAATTTACTTTTCATCCCCTGCTGCAAGAAAAAAAAAAAAAAAAAAAAAAGGTACAAATAAAATGAACATGAAAAGAAAGGAAAGAGCACATAGTGAGAATCTGAATATATTTCCTGTTCCCACAGGTTTAACACTGCAGCTTCAAAATAATATACACACATATACATATATAGATTTGTTTTTCCTCCAAGTCTGCACAGCTGTCAGTCTCTCCATCAGGAAGAAGAATAAATACAAACACTGTGCAGAGCAAACACAAAAAAAACCTAATAAATAAATAAAGAAATAACATCATTCCGATCTATAAGTGTGTGAGGAAACATGAATATACACAGAGAGAGGGAGAGAGAGAGGGAGAGAGAGAGAGCGGTGTTTTAATCCTGTAGGTGCTTGCTGTAGGTGAACAAGGCTGCAGTCAGCACATCTCAAGTTGGATTTGCGAGAACTCTTGAGCTCCTGGTGAGTGTGTGGCCTCTGCTCTGCCCCCCCTGCATTTTCCCATCACTTTCTCTAAAAGGCTGAGTCACTAGTGCTCAGGCTCCTGTTAGGAACGGGACGCAAACACGTCTTAATCTCACAGGCTCCGCCCACTCAGGCTACCGACCGAGAGGAGAGCTTCAGTCTACAGAGATCTCTTGTGAGATTCAGTGTTAAAAGGAGGAAGTCTGATCGACTCGTCTGTTCACTGGAAGGACGTGAGCGAATCAGGATGCAGAAACAACTGACACACAAAAACTCGGCAACAAACGCAAGAAAATTAAACTGCAACAAATCAGCCACCTCCGAAACAAAACATGCGCAGGAACAACGGCAACAATCACAATCAGCCCCAACAGCAGCAACAACCACAACAATGTACAGCTGCAGCAACAACCGCAACAAGAAAACTAACTACAGAAACAATCGAAATCAACTCCCAACACTGCACAGCTGTAAAACAACAATCAGAATCAATCGAAACATTGCACAGCTGCCGCAACAACCACAAGAGGAAATCCAAACATAAACTGCAACAGATGTGACGACGTTACACGGTGGCAGAACCTACAACTGCAACAATCAACGCAACACTGCACAGCTGCAGCAAATGCAAGAAAACCACTGCAACAATGATTAGAAGAAAAAAAAAAAGGAACCTGAAGGAGTCATCACACAGATGGAAGGACTTTCGGGTTTCTTGTTTGCGGTCGCACAATAAGAAACTCAATGTCCTAGTGTTGAGACGTTGAACAATTCCCTCGAGACACCACTTAACCTTGGCTACGGGGTAGATTTTGCTCCTCCGGCTGGGGCTTAAAAATTGGATTCGTGGTCGTGACTGTCCATACAAATGCGCTGATTTGTGCTGTGGGTGGACTGCAGGCCTGCCGGATTCGCTCCAGTGCTGCCAAAGCGGCCGCTTTCCGAGCGTAGAAAACGCGCCCCGGCACGGGTGTAAAGTTCGCGGTTCATGTGCGGATCGAGTGGTATGATGGGAAAGTAGAACAGGTCGTTAGGACGAGAGCACTCGCTGTGGAGCAGAGATGTCATGGTGATTAATTTGAGTTCATCTCGGCATTAATTACGTGCGATTATCTGCATTAGAGGGATGTTTTCGTCTGAATGACCTCCGGGTCAAGAGTCGCTGGTGTGTGCTCGAGATCAGCTGCAATTCAATCACCTAATCAGAGGTGGGTTTCGAGAGTGGAGACACGTTCGGGCTATAAAACAAAACCTCTGTCGTTTAATAGGATCAGTGGTGACCAGATGCAGCATTGCAAAGCAATACAGTGAAGCCCCAGGTCGGACTGAGAAAGCCCCCTGCATGCCCAGATAAAAAAAAAAAAAAAACACTACTGATGAAAATAAATACCTCCGATACAACTAATCGCCAGGGCCAACGGGTCCCCGGAAACACGCCAGGCGGGCCAATGGGTTTCAAAAACCCTCACCCAAAAAATCAATTTCCCACAGGTCCCCACAAATGCTCACCCATGAGTCAAAGGGAAAAACGTTCAGCCACAGGTCCCCGCAACCGTTTGCCCACGGATTATTTCAAGTTAACACTTATTCAAACTAATACACAGCCACGAATCTAAGGCAACACCCATTCAATTAAACACTCATCCACCTATTCAAGCTAACAATCACCCATGTATCCAATCTAAATACCCAAGCGTTGACCAGAACCAGAACTCACATTGACGAGTTCACAGATTTATATCTGTAGATAACATGCTAATAATAACCAGTTCAAAGTTCCATACTGCTAGTCGACATTATTAATAACAGAAATACCCTAAAACAATAACTGTCCTATTCACTGCATTTCTTTATTCCATATGCACAACCTGAAAGATGTATAGAACATAATTTACAACAAGCTGAGGAGAAATTTTGGGAAATGTGGTTGTGTTTGGATTCATCTCCTGTCAATCATTTTATAAGACAGTCTACCTTATATGGGCCTGAGAAGATCCCAAGAGTGTTGATCTTGAAAAAAAAAAAACAAGACTACCCTTCAAACTAATGCACCTTTAATCACTTTCTCTTCAGACACAAACGGAGACGTGGAATGTGGGTAAACCTAAAGGACTTTCATTATCTCAGAGTCACTGCGCAGGCAGATTAACACGAGGAGCAAAAAAAAAAAAAAAAAAAACAACGTATAAACCCAGCAATAAAAACGGAATGGCTTTCCGAATCTCATAAAGAAAATTTTTCACGTTAATCGTTTAATTAAGGTAATAATTACAGCAGACTGCAATTAGGACACGTTTTATAATCCGAGCTCAATTCTCTTCTGTTCTGCGCTCAAAAGAAATGATTCTCTAACAGCACGTTTTTGCGAAAGACAGATCCTTACAGACCTGTTCATTCCCATTTATATAAAAAAAAAAAAAAAAAAAAAGAATACGACGAAATAAAAAAACCTGCTCCATAACTAGCGGATGAACAGGTGTTAAAAGACAAAGTGAGCTCTTTTCGTTTCCTCCACGGAGCAGGAAGATGAAGCAGGCTTCGAGTGCGGCTGAGTGACGGGAGATCGTTCCTACCTCGATCAGCTTGTTGGCGTGCTCGCGGAAAACCTGGGCGTAGTCCTTCACCTCCTTCTCGTTACCATTTTTGGCAGCTTCGATGAGGACCAGCAGGGGGACGTTGGTCTCCAGGAACGAGTCGGACACGTGGTCCATCACGGCTTTCCTCAGCTAATGACAAGCAAATTACAAGGTCATGTGATCAAAATACAGTTTCTTTCTGACCGATCAAAATCGAGAATCCATCAGCACTGAAGTAATAAGTGTCTGGGTGGAATGAAGGTGTTTGACCAAACCTGTCTGCGCAGATCTCTGGTCTTCTTGGTCATCCGGTCGATAGCGGTGTTCAGGGCGTCACTTCTCTCCTTGCGTCCGGCCTGAAAGAGAACAACAAGATCATCAGGATAAAAAGATCATGACTTACTGTACTGTTCAAGACTCCCGAGTAGACATTTTATACAAGGATGATAGTTTTGAGCTTTAATAATAATAATAATAATAATAATAATAATAAGCTTTGATAAGTATATTTTAAAGTGCCACAGAAACCGGGCATTTTAACCGACTTTGGAGCTCCATTACAGCTCCTAATGATTCTAGACCTGTAGAACTTTATTAAATAAAACTTTTATAAACGTAATTATTTTTAAGAATATGCCAAACCTGTAGTAGTTTATGCATTTTTATTGAGGCAAAAATTTTAACTGGTCAAATAAACCTTTTTTGCTTGTAGCCCTTAAAAACCTTCTCGAACCAGAATTTAGCATGTCATGTTGGATATTAACAGTGTAGCATTAACACCATGAAGGTAATAAAATACAGCCTTGTTTTCTCACTTCACAGCTTGAAAACCAGGTAAGTGAGGTTCTAATTCCTTTTGAACTCATGCTGATCACTGTTTTGAGGATAATCGTATGGGAAGTGATCTTTGTCCGGTTCCTGCTTCGTCTTGAGAAATGCTTTTGAAAAAGTCTTTGGAAACTCATGCTTATTTTTTTTGGCTTGTATTTATGCATGTTGTATTCTGCAGCCAGTCCTTTGAGAGGAAAAAGTTGTTTATTTTCCAAATTTCTCTCCGATTCCCAAAAGCGCTGTGAAGTACACGCCTGCCAATCTCTTCTCTAACCGGCTGAGTTGATTATGAGAGGTGTGCCGTCCTCTAAAGAGCTTATTAAGGGACATGATGATGATGAGAGACAGCAGGAACAGTGCTGGTCATGGCAGATGGGCTCAAAGAGACGAGCTCACAGTTCTTAAACTGAAGGTATATTGAAGAAGAGGAACGGGACATGGTATAAAACTGGATGAAGAAAACATGCCAATGCACCTCATCTCCACAACAACTCAAAGTTTGGAGCGTAGCAGGTCACCCAAGATGGAAGTCCTAACCCAATCGTGTTTTTGCTCTAAAGGTAATGCTGATACACCTCAAAATATATGATCTTCAGAGATGAAAGCGGCTTTGGCAAGGAAACACGAGTACCAGATGCGATAACCGATCACACAAGCGCCCCCCCACAGGTCAAATCGTGCTCAGTCGCTTCCATATCGATTCTCCTGTGAGTCGGCTGCCTTATTTGTGCAGGCACTAGATCCCTCACACTTACTTAGCTAATGTTTTCACACAGTTAAGCATGATCGAACCGAGGTTGTCCAAAGCGGACACACGTCTCTCAATTTAAAGCGAGAAGAAAGAACGATTTGACAGCCAAATCTAGTGGAACATCTTCCCAGAAGAGTGGAGAGAATTAGAAGTACATACCGTACTTATGACCAGGTGACCCAATACTTTTGGAAATATAGTAATATTTTATATATATATATATATATATATATATATATATATATATATATATATATATATATATATATATATATATATATATATATATATATATACACACACACACACACACACACCCACCCACCCACCAAGACCCCCCGCCCCCCGGAGAAGTACGACATCTTAAGTCAATACATTTCACGCCACATCTGGCATAACCGACATGATTTTTTTTTCTGACTTTGTGTACGGTCATTATGACGCCTCCCACCCACAAGCCCCTGATGCACACCTGTAGCTTCCAAACCCTGACGGTGTACCAAAAAGATGCCAGACGTGACTTTCCTGTTAAACCAAACACCAATTATATCAGGTAAATCAAGCACCTGTGCCTTTCCCTACATCCTACGGCGCGATACGAGGAGAAGGCGTCTGCAGGAAGAATGTGTCGAGACGCCCTGGAACGCCGGATTGTTTAATGTAGAGTCAGAATAAAAAACGAATAAATCAAACCCATGCTAGATGTGGTGCGAGGCTTATTAGCACGAGGTCCCCGGTGAAAGTGCAGCTGCGCTTTCAGAATCTCTCTCTTTTAGTGCGGCGACCAAACGGAACAAGAATACAGGAGAGGCTCCAGCTGGCTGATCCGTCACGCTGGAGCGCACGGGTTTGCGGATCGTCGAGTGCTTTTTCGTGCACGGGCAAAAAAATAAGAAAGAAAGAAAGCAATAATAAAAAATAATAAAAATGATGAGCAGGCTTTACACATTATAAACTGGGTTGGGGCTGAAAGGACTGCATTCTTCCAAAGTCTAAACACTGACCTGAATGTTTCACCTCAGTGAACTTGTATAAATAAAGCAGAAAACTGAGGGAGACTCACGCGGCTCTCCGGATTAGTCAAAACGCTTTATTACGTCCGGGTGCTACGACACTCTTCCATCACCGTGGTAACACGTGCAGCACGGGATGACTATCAAAACGGAACGAGCTGAACGAAAAGGCCGGCTAATTGCCAGTATATATCATAAGAATAGCATCAGCTAATCAGGGGACATTGATTCTTTTAAATTTTATTTCATAATAAAAACAAGGTGCATCTCAGAAGGGAAGAAGGGAATAAAAGAAGAAAAGGAAATCTATAAGAAAAGGGGGGATGCATTTGGGGATTTATAGTCAGGGTCCCCCCCCCGCTGTGAATTTTCCCTCTATACGATACGATATGATGGATTTTTTTTGGCAACCCAGAAAAACGTAGAGAGGGATGGGGGTAAAGGAAAAGAAAAGATGAATCAAATACACAATCACTACATGCATGTGTGAGGGGAAAGAGAATGGAAGAGCGAGAGAGGAAGACGGAAACGAGCCGAGCAAGAGAGAGAGAGAGAGAAAAGAGAGCGGGTGAAAGAGCGAGAGTGCGCGAGAGAGAGAGAGAGAGAGAGAGAGAGAAACAGCAGTGATGATCGATGCCAGTCTGCCACCACTCTGTAGCAGCGAGAGGCTGCAACAAAAGCGTAGCATACAGGCTCTGCTGCGCTCATCTCCGCTCGCCCTGCATCTCTCCGTACACAACGCAGCCCAGACTCGAGGAGCTGCCGCTGCCTCTCATCAACAAGTTACCACTAAAAGGACCCTCAGCGATGGAGAAACGAGAGAGAGAGAGGAGTACTCGCGCTTCAATTAAGCAACTGAGCTGACATTGCGGTGGAAAGGAAAAGGAAGGGGGGAAAAAGGGGGGGCACACACTGTTCTCGAGGGTCGCTTTGGATACAAATCAATTCGGGGGGAAAAAAAACTAAAAAAAAAAAAACTAAATAAAAAATTACGGATTCCTGGAAGCAACAAGGATGAGGGACCGGTCCTAATTTGGGAAGTAGATCGAGAAGGAGGGAAGAGAGGAGAGGAGGAGAAAAAAATATATAAAAAAAAAACAAGGGAATTAAGGACCAAATGAATGAATAAATGGAGGGACGGATTCGTGGCGCAACATGGATCTTGTGAATTTGTTTCGGATGAGGCGGCTTGGCGTCGCTTTAGTTGACGAGACCTCGGCTCAAAAGGCTTTCTTCCCTCTGGATTTCCCCTCCGTCTGGCTGTTCCGGGGATCTTCAGAGAAAGACAGTTGAATGCCACCGTCGATGTTCACAAAAGAATGGGTAAGTTAGCGCTTTTTATTCACGGAGCGTGGACCTGAATAGGAAACAGAATGGAAGGGGAAGAAAGAAAAAAGAAAAGAAAAGAAAAAAAAAAAAAACAGTAGGGGGTGGTGTGGGGGAACGAAAGAGCAAAAAAAAAAAAAAAAAAAAAAGAGGTGGTGGTGGTGGTTGGGGGTTCGCATGCTATCCAGAAACATCCATGTATTTAAAATGTCGTCTTTTCTTTTGCCGTTCTTTTCATTCCGATCCTAAAAAGTGCCGAGAAAAAAAAATGATGGCGATTGTTTGCCGTAGTGCAGGGTAGAGCAGGGGACGGGGAGAAAAAATAATAATAATAATCGGATTATAAAAAAGATAAATAAAAACATGAAATAAGCTTTAAAAAAAAAAAAAAAAGGTGAATGAAAGAGAAAACTGAGTAATATGGATCATAATTGGCATAATAAACAATAAGATTGGGTTGCTGCTCAGCACAGTGGGAAAAGATTGTAAGAGAGAGGGGGGATATTTCAGATATCAGATTTGCCTCCTCGGGTTTATTTTCTTGTCTTTAAACCCACGCAGGTTTCCATTCAAGGTGGCCATTAGTGGGACGAGCACCAGCGGCACTTTGTGTGATCAGCATGCTCCTGTGCCTGCCTCTCACATCGTGCACAGCCTGCCCTCAGAAATGCCGCTGCGAGGACCTGCAGTTTTACTGCGACACGCAGGGACTCTTGGCGCCCCCAGACGGCGTCGACAGAGGAGCCCTGGGACTCTCGCTCCGGCACAACAGCATCAACGAGCTGAGACCGGACCAGTTCTTCGGCTTCACCCAGCTAACGTGGCTTCACTTGGACCATAACCAAATACTCACCGTGCATGAGGATGCCTTCCAGGGGCTCTACAAGCTCAAGGACTTGAACTTGAGCTCGAACCGCATCACCAAGCTGCCCAACACAACCTTTATCCACCTCATCAACCTGCAAATCCTGGATCTATCCTTCAACCAGATGACCGCTCTGGAGCCCGAGCTCTTTCACGGGCTTCGCAAGCTCCAGATCCTTCACCTGAGGTCTAACTTCCTGAGGACCACGCCTGTCAGAGCTTTCTGGGACTGTCGGAGTCTGGAGTACCTCGGTTTAAACAACAACCGGCTTCGGAGCCTGGCTCGGAACGGGTTCGCCGGGTTGATAAAGCTACGGGAACTCCATTTGGAACACAACCATTTGACCAAGATCAACCTGGCCCACTTCCCGCGTCTCGTCGCTCTTCAGTTCCTCTATTTGCAGTGGAACAAGATTAACAATTTGACCTGTACCATGGAGTGGGAGTGGACCACTCTGGAAAAACTGGATTTAACCGGGAATGAGATTCGCACGCTAACCCCTGAGGTGTTTGAAACTTTACCGAACCTTCAGGTTTTACTGCTGGATAACAACAAGTTGACCAGCCTAGATATTCAAACCACGGATATGTGGAAGTCTCTGAACATCATCGGGTTGTCGAGCAACCTTTGGGAATGTACAAAAAAGATTTGCAACTTGGCCGGTTGGCTTAGTAAGTTTAAGGGCCGATGGGAGCATTCGATCCTCTGCCACAGCCCCGAGTTCACGCAGGGCGAGGAAATACTAGACGCGGTTCACGGATTCCAGCTCTGTCAGAACATCTCGGCACCCGTCGTACTGAGCAGCACCACGATTGAGGCCACGTTACCCCAACAGTTCACGAGCTCGTTTTTTGGAAATATGCAGACGCCGACACAGGACTTCTACCCGGACGATTTCGGGAGCTTTACCGTCGTCACGACTACCACCTCCACCCCTCAAACTCCGCAAACCACCACGGCTAGCACCACCGCCGACGCAGAAGACATGACCGAGGACTACGGGATGATGGACAACACCCAGTTGACACAGAGTGTCATTATAGGTACTATGGCCCTTTTGTTTTGCTTCGTTCTCATCGTTTTTGTAGTGTACATCTCTCGGAAGTGCTGCCCTCCTACGCTACGCCGGATCCGCCACTGCTCGGCCATTCAAAACCGCCGACAGATGAGGACCCAGCAGAGGCAGCCGATGGCGGACCTGGCTACACAGGTGCCCTATAACGAGTACGAGCCGACGCACGAGGAAGGTGCGCTAGTGATCATGAATGGCTACGGGCAGTGCAAGTGTCAGCAACTGCCTTACAAAGAATGTGAAGTATAAACAGTTTATTTATTTTAGCGTATGGGTTTCGCCATTTTTCAACCGTTTTTTTTTTCCGAAAAGATACAGGGTTCTTCTTGAGAACTTTTCCGGTGTGGAAATAATGCGCATTTTCCCGTTGTTTTTTTTTTTTGGGAAGGGGGGGGAACAAAAAGAAAAAAGGATGGAATTGAAACAAGCTGTATAAAGAAGCTCGAGTTTATTTTTATAGTATGAAAGCAAAGAGCATATCAAGCTGGGGCAATCAATCTCAGACGGTTGTACGTGAGATTCGTCATTGCGTTATTAGTCAATTATCCAGCAGCACAGAAAAGACGAGAGAGAAACAAAAAGCCAAAATCATCTGGAACTACTAGGTCCAGGAAAAAAAAAAAAAAAGAAGGGAGTTACTATATAGGAAAATGAAACTGCATTCTTATTCTGACCGACGATTCCATTTTATAACGTGGTAACGTAGTCCTGTGCAATACGGTGCACGGAAACACAAACTGGGCAAGAGAATGAAAAATAGAGATTTTTATGGTGCACGTTAGACTCCACTATAGATCTCCACTTAACACAAAACACACAAACACAAAAAAACACAAAAAAAACCACAAAAAAAAAAAAAAAGGTCCAAAAGACTGGTTTATGGTTTTGGTTCAAACAGCATTTTTACTTGTCTTTTTTCTGTTTGTTTTTTCTTTCAAGGAAAAGCACTGTAAAATTGTACATCACATTTAGCTCACAACGCCAGAATTCGACACCTCGAACGTCAAAAATAAATGTCACGTTTGTTTGACCTAACCAAGAGTTCATTTCATCCGACCACACCGGTTTACTACCTTCGTGCTTTTTTTTTTTTTTACCCCCCCGGCTTGACATCCCTCCTTAACATGTCCAAAATGTGAAAAGCTTAGCACTGTGTGAAAAGGCTAATGTCTGAAACGTTACCTTTGCCAACTGTCTGGTTCGCTCCGTCTACTGTGACATCAGCAGAGATGAAATAAATGTTACTGACATTTCCTCACGTTACCGTTATGTATATGCACATTCTTACTGAAGTAAAAAACAAACAACCAAACAAACAAGACGGCTTAGATAAAAGCGTCCTAGAGTCTGTTGATGTCCACTGTGAAGGTTCGCTACTGCTCTACTGGTGGCGCAAAAACACTTAATGGGGGTTTACCATGTTGACTGGTTATGGGGAAAACTGAAAAACGAAAAAGGTTGCAAAAAACAAACGAAACAGAAAAAAGAAACGGCATTGAAATAACTGTATAAAAGAAGCTTGAGTTTAATATCAAACTGGGGCAGTCAATCTCAGATGGTTACACTTGTGTGTAATATATATATATATATATATATAAAAACATTACACACACACACACACACACACACACACACACACACACACACACACAAGCTAAATAAAAACCAGGCTTAGTAACAGCCTTTCATTTGAGGAAAAAGGGGGGTGGAGTAGGAAAGAAAGCAGAGCCCGTAATCACATGCGACAGCTTAAAGATTAAACCAATTAAGAACAAGTGAAAAATAATGTAATATTCGGTCTCCCAGACCACTGCTCAAACGAGATTTCCACTGCTCGGGCATTCAGCTGGGGCATTCGCTCAGACACTACGGGTTTCCTTTTCCCGTCTGGTCTCTGTATATTGTGATTCTTGTGATTGACGCCTCCTGCTGCTGTGTTTGAGGAGCGGGGTAAGGAGGTCTCGTATCTGAGGATGGTGAGGATTTAAGTGACGAGGTGTGACAGCGAGGCAGAAGGCAGGGATGAAGGACAGGGGGAAGAGGCTCCTGAGAGGGAATCTGCAGTCTCTAAAGCTCTAGGATCAGATGAGAAGAGAAGAAAGGAGAAGGATTTGCGGAGGGAAAGGAAAAAGGAGGATGACGCATTGGTATGCAGGAGACTGAGGATGCGTGTTAGCATGGAGGCGAAGGAGCACACAAGCTCGGGGAAGATCAGAGCCGAGGGGCTCGAGGGCAGGGAAGTTGAAAAGGCGTCACGTGTGAACAGGAGTCGAGGCGAAGTGTTCAGGAAGTTATAAAGCAGCTGAAAGCGATCGCTATCTGTCACCGCGAGCTGTGACTGAGGCTCGTTACGCGTTTCTTCTGAGGAGCCACGAAACGCATTGGAGGTATTTCTGTCCACGCTTAAAATAGACAAGGAATCACAAGCGTTGTGGAGCGAGGAGGACTAGTTACACACACACACACACACACACACACCCTCCCAAAAAGAGAGAGAGAGAGAGAGAGAGAGAGAGAGAGAGAGAGAGAGAGAGAGAGAGAGAGAGAGAGAGAGGGGGGAACAAGATGGAAAACAAAATAAAAGAGACCAAAAAAAATAAAAAATGAAAGAACGATGAAAGAACAATAAACAAATGAGAGAATAAGAAGTAACGAGTGGAAGAGAATAAATTAAATGAACTAAAAGAAAGAAGGAAAGCAGGAAGGATTGAAGTAGAAGTGAAAGATCTCCTCTGCAGGTTTGAAAACGGGCCCTCGCTCGTTGTAAAGCCGTAAATTCAAAGAGAATGTCGATAGTGAGAGAAATGTGGAGGGCAATGAGCCGATGCAGCACATCCTTCTGCTAAAACTCTGCATAGAGACGGCAGGAGAGAGAGAGAGAGAGAGAGAGAGAGAGAGAGAGCGAGAAAGCGAGAGTGCAAGAAACTCCTGCTGATGAGCAACACAATTCCTCATGATCCATGTTTCTCTCGGATCTGATTTTCCTGAACAGTAAAGTCTGCATGTGTTACAGCAAAAGAAAACAGCTGTGTGTTTGAGTTGAAGGAATATCTAAACACGGTTACACACACACACACACACACACACACACACACACACACACACACACCGCTTTAGCGATCTCGTCTTCTCGAGGGACTGCAGCTCACAGTGTCGGTGCATCCATTTACACCCTCACTCTTAACACTTTTCATTCTCGTCATGAATCTTCACCTAAACCGAGATTTTATTTCCCAATAAAATGTTCTAACTGATCTATTTTGGGAGAAGTGCATGTTTGGTGGAACAGGGAGAAGTGTTCTAACTTCTGTTCTTTAATCCTTCACCATCTTTAAAGTTATAGTTACACTGTTAGCCTGTGATTCGCCTTCGAACAGCTTCGATCTGAAACTCCAATACGTCCTCGCTCTATACAGCTACAGGAATAAATCTAGAATTACCAGGAAAATGTCAGAGGAGGCAGTTTCCTCAATGTCTGAGTTTTTATTTTCTTCTGAATAAATTACGTTTCCTACATAACCGATGCAGTGTCCGCTTATTAATTAGAACTCCGAAATGCCGATTCACCATAAGAAAAAATTTCCTTATCGCCAAATCTGAACCTGAAGTAGGAGTTAACCAAATCCTCCACATCAATTTGATGCAAAACAGCTAAAATTCAGACACTGTTAAAAAAAAAAAAAAAAAAAAAACTGACTTCTCGAAACGTTTCCAACTTTCCTAAAAAAAAAAAAAAAAAAAAAAATTCTGCCTTTCTCTAAACATAATTCCAACTTTCTTCTCGAAACATTTCAATATTTTCGTACGGCCGAGACTTTTGATATTTGATATTAAATATTTTGATTCTATTATATTGCTACAACTTTATTCTCGTAATTTTCAACTTTCTTCTCAAAATATTTAAACTTTATTCTGATTACGACTGTAATCTCTCAATCTTAGATATTTTTTCCACGTATTTAACGTGGCACTTAAACCCCATTGCAGTATAAAATCCACAGAGAACATACTGCTTTTTGAAGGTAAGGGGGGGGTTTGGGGGTGTTGAACCACATGACATCTTGTCGTTACTTAAGCATGAACATATGAGTGTACGTAGCAGAACCATGTAGCTGACAGAATATTGCTATGGCCACATGACATCTTTTCTAAAACACAACCGAATGAGAATCTGTGAAGGTCAGATATCGGATATTTCTTCACAAATGAATCCTGAGAGCTTCACTGGAGGTCAGATATTGGATCGTTTCCTTGCGAATGAACGACTGCTTCATATTAGTTTCGATGTGTTCTAGACTCGTACGACATCAAATCACGTAAACCTGAAGCGCATTTATAATCTAACAGCTTTGACGATTCCGAGCTGATCCCTCAGGACCCGACATGGGCATTTTCATGATCCTGCTGAAGAACTTTCGGGTCAGATCCCATATCCGGTTCCTGGTGTATAGTTTGATAGCATTGGAGATTTAGAAATATTCCGAGCATATTTTTACTCCTCTGATGGAAATCTGGACGGATTTTGTGAACAGCAGTCAAGCCTGAATAATCCAAAATCCACAGTGGGGGGGGAGAGAGAGAGAAAAAGAAAGGAGAAGGAAATGAAGCTGAACGGAGTGGATTTTCTAGAGGACACTGTGAGGGTAAGAAGAGGGGGCTTTGTGATTGCAGAGCCTCCAGGATGCGCTGGATTTTCCACTTTCTTTCCCTTCACGGCTTTTCAAAACTACAGCAAGGAAAAAAAGCCATTAACTCCAGAGGACACTTTTTAATTGGTCGTGACCGTCCTCGCTGGAGATCTGTGCCTTTATCGTGGGAACTAAAACAGATTCGTCTGTGGATTAAATCTCTCTGGGGAGAGAAGACGAGGGGAGATGTTTTACCTTCATTTTCAACTGTAGAATTCTGTAGAATAAAGCAGGGGGAAGGAATCCTAGCTTGCGCCGAAGGAGTGCGTTTTCCGAATAAATCGCGGTAAAAACGAAAGTGTTCTCTATGTCTGAGGGGTGGGGACGGGGGGGGGGGCTGATGAGTGCCAGAATCTCTGAACTCTAATACGAGTCGGAGAAGGCAGCACTGAGAGCATGTGTGCGCCAAATAAAGGATTTCCTCCCTGGAGTCCTTGTGATTGAGGCCATTTGAGCGTACACGCAGCACGACTATGTCCCTCGGGAACCCGGACTAAACGCTCAGTGCTGCTCTGCATAATTCCGCTTTCTCACATTCTACAGATCTGTTAACGACTCGGCCCGTTACCAAAACCCTGATGACTCGCTATAACGGCTTCTACTTTCTTTTCCCCCTCCTCGTGCGTTACGTAGAGAACAGGCTCAGGGTCATGCTGCTGTAAGATAAAAAAAAAACCACCGCCGACACAGAAGCTGTCAAGTGCTTTTAATGACGCTTGTGAAAACTCTGCTCTGCTACGACACCTTCTGTAGATGTTACATCAACACCCATGGGTGTATCTTCTTCTACCCATAAAGTATTTTACTGATCCTGATAGCAAGGTCGGATCGTACTTGGCAACCAATCGATACAGGATTCAACAAAAAAAAAAAAACATGTAAATTAGAACTGGACAAATTTATTTATATGAATATATTAATTAAATATAATTAAATAATTAATTATACATAATACATATACAGCGCTCTCTGTGCAGCACGCAGTATCTTGTGAAGGGGGAAAAAACTGCATGTGGTGTCAGTGATTCGCCTCTAGAGGCTGCTCTCGTAATGACCGCGGAAGCCGGAAAAACTGTTGGTGTGGGTTTTTGCGGAGAGCTGATAGTCCGCGAGTCTGTTCTTTTAAATTGTCGACGACTTTATTCTCGGATCTTTATTCAAGATCCGACCAATCAGAATTGAGCATCCTATATGACATTCGCTGAATATTTCCAAGTAATTACCCAAAGTGCTGGAGCTGATTAATCCTTTTAAGCCTGTCCTTTCCTCAATACTGTCCTTTGTATTTAAAAACAGTGTGTGTGTGTGTGTGTGTGTGTGTGTGTGTGTGTGTGTGTGTGTGTGTAAGGGGGGGTGAGCGTGAGGCAGCCAGGGGACTACATTACACCGTAGGGTATGTTTATTACACCACGCATCGTGTAGCTCCAGTATTAATTTGCCTCTTTGTTTACAAGACAGAAATTAGTCTCAGTTCTCTTTAAGCATCATTTCCCCACAGAGTGGAAGAAGTCGGAGACGTGGCGCTGCGAGGAAAAAGCCGTTCTTCTGTTGTCTCTATTCAGGGGCGAGACTCAAATCAGGCTTTTGGATTTGCTCCGGGGGGCTAATCAGCACCTATGACTACAAATAAATAAATAAAAGGGAATGCCGCTGAAGATATCTCTCTGATGCGGGGGGAAAAAAGGACGAAATAAAAAGCGCTTGGGTTGAAACGCATTCTTTTTCTGTAAAAGCATTCATGAGGCCAAACTGGGTGGAAAATTTGGTTGGACAGAAGTAGTTGTTTGGTGCCACGTGAGGAGATTCAGGCACACACACACACACACACACACACACACACACACACACACACACCGCCCACTCGCTCTTCCGAGGCAGAGAACAATGTGTGAACGCGAGCCGAGTCACGCGGCCGGCAGTGTGGCGTTTTATACTCGTTTATCATCGTGATGACGATGAAGACGACGTCTACGCCACGTCCTAACGTGACAGACAGACGATACGTTTTTGTAATGCTAAATGGATGTGCGAGTGTGTATGCAGGGACGAGAGAGTCACACTTGATCCACACGTGGTCACCAAGGAAACCGTGCTCAGCAAAAATGGATCAGCATCCGATGTCGTGTCTAACAACTCGCGCACGCACACGCACACACACACACACACACACACACACACACACACACACACACACACCAGGTTCACCCATTTTCCCAACCCAGCATATTTAATGATACGAGATGCAAAAAAACCCTCTAAGCATCTCGTGCTCGATCTGAACTTTGTGTGTGTGTGTGTAAGGGTGGGGGGCGTGGGTGTTTGACGGACTAAGCCACCCGGTTTGACAGCAGGAAAACACTGAACGCGTTTGTGTGGGCGCTTTAATTTTTGCGAAAGCTTGATATCCGAAAGATTTGAAAAGAACGCTGTCGACAATACGGCGGAGTTGGAGGTTGAAAACGAAACAACTTCGCATTTTTCATCTGTATTTCGCTTTGCCAGAAAACCAAAAGAAAAAAAAAGGTTTCTGTAGTTGAATCTATATTTAAAGCAGCTTTGGTTATTTGTATTATAATCTGTACGACTAAGAATCCTTTTGTACCACGTGACCAAAAAAAAAAAAAAAAAAACCACATCTGAATTACTTTATATATTTAAAAAAAAAAAAAAAAAATATTCAATTGTTCATCTTAAAATCGTATGAATAGAATATAAAGGAATATACACTACAAGTCCACCAGTATTGGAACTCCCAACTTTTCCCAGCCATAACAAAGTTGTACGCGCAATTGTGTAGGACGTCTTTAGATGTGTTTAGATGTTCATTAGAAGTGTATTGGTGAGAATGTACCATTTAAGGGACAAAAAGTACCCGAGATTATCCAGCTGTATGTGAACTGCTACCCCAAAGAGAGGCACACAATTGTCTTTGGATGTAGGCACGGGAGATCTTCACAAGAACTAGGAGACCCAAACCCGTTCCAGCATGACCATGTGCACAAAGCCAGCTTCATGAAGAACTGCTTTGCATGGGTTGGAGTGCAAGATCTCCTATAGAGATTCAACCCTACTAAACATATTGAACCAGAAGAGTGAAGGTGAACCAGTGAATAGGGACTAAAATGTAGAATGGGATGGTCCAGTGTCCACAAACATTTGACCCTCTAGAGTTTATAGAGCTGCTCAAGCAAAACGCAAACAAAACATTGGATAAAACTGCATCGGTGAAGCACTTTATAATCTGCGTGTTGTATCAACTATTTCTAATAATGTCGCATTCCACAACACTCATCTTGGAGAAGAGAAAAAAAAGAAAAGGATTCTTTCTCCTGGGGATGCTATGCTTAGAAAAATAAAAAAAGAATTCATGCCCAAAAATGTTTAGGATATGAACACATGGAGAGATAAAATGGCATGGAGGTGTTTTAACAGTGGATCCTCCACTAAATGATGCTCTTCGTTCCTTCTATTCTTTATAAAGTGGTCGATGGGAGAGAAGAAGAAACGTCGAGGTGAAAGAGGAAATGACTTCAGCGACAGCAACACTCCAAAGTATGGCAGTTTTCCACAACCCATAAACTCACTTTCATTTTTTTTTAAATCAGGGCTAAAAGTCAAGTCACTGATGCTGCCTCTCTCTCTCTCTCTCTCTCTCTCTCGCTCTTTATCCATCAGTCTGGGTCTCGCTCTAACCATCCGCATCAGTCTGTCACTTGCTTTGAGTGTGTGACATGCTCTGTCCACATGCCTCTTTCGTCTGTCTGTCCGTCTCACGCTCGCTCCCTGTTAATCTGTCTGTCCGTCTCACGCTCGCTCCTTGTTCATCTGTCTGTCTCACGTCTGTCCGTCTCACGCTCGCTCCCTGTTCGTCTGTCTGTCTGACGCCTGTCCGTCTCATGCTCACTTCCTGTTCATCTGTCTGTCTCACGTCTGTCCGCCTCACGCTCGCTCCCTGTTCGTCTGTCTGTCCGTCCGTCTCTCCCTTGGCTATATCTGCCGCACTGTGTCTTTCGCCCGCTCTGTCTGTCTCTGCCGCCACTCGTCTCTCTTCTCTGGCCCAAAACCTCCCTCCCTCTGTCACTCTCTCCTCTTCATCCTCTCTCAGGAACGAGAGAACACTTAATCTCAGGAAGGTTAGGCTAAGTAAGGAACCCAAGTGGCTCATTGTGCGGAGCAGGAAGAAACTGGGACTCGGCGGTTCTGAGCGGCGGCTGCAAAAGCGCCGGCTTAATTGCTTCGATAAAAGGGAATGAAATTGCATATTACGCGACGCTATTAAAAAAAAAAATGCTGGGGTAAACTTTCAGCGCCGAATGTCCCGCGGTCTGAAGTGCTGAAGAGCAGTTTGGGTTTATCCCGGCTGTGCGACTGGGATACACGAATCTGCTCTTCCTTGGGGAGACTGAGCTGTTTATCCGCTTACAGGAGGTTTTAATCTATTTTCCCCCTCATCAGGAAACGATAACGCACTGTTATCCTGAGAGCTACCCGTAGTGCAGATGTTATCGTGTCGGGTTTGAGAATCTGATGGGTCGGGAGGTGCGGAATAACCAGCCGGAGCGGCGCAATAGTTCGAGCGGTCATTAAAAGGAAGGTGTCGATTAACTGCTAACATTTCAACATACCATGATATTTAATTGTTCTAGTCTACAAGAGGAAACAAAATGATCATTTCTCTCCCAGGGCTTTATCAGCAAATAAACCACGTCTTGGTGATAATCACCTTCCACACTGACTATGGTGCTGTACCTTATACACACCCACATAAACTCCATCCCATCCCTGCATGATCAGTGAGATACCTGCTTAGCAGAATCTAAACAGACTCTGGAGCTTCACAGTGATGTGCAGCTCATCACCGCCCACTCACATGCGCTATAATTACTTTTCTCCTTGATCACATGACTTACAACAGAACAATGACTGGTTACTTTAAAAAGAGCACACACCAGGAGCGCTCACTGTGTCCAAAAAAAATATATAAAGAAAAAGATCTTTTTGCCCCTGCTTGGCAGACTTCACTCCGGCGCTCATCTTTATCTCCGAGCAATTTACTTTGAGATCTCAGTAGGGAATAAAGTCCGGATAACTGCTCGAGCTTTGATACCAAAAGAGAGGCAATTGGGTAGCGGGCGGGAGGATGAGCTCAACTCTGAGTTTGAGGACTGTGGGCTTTCATTATGAGCTGCCAATAAATCTAGAAAATGCTTACGAGGAAGGACGTATTGATCTGGACACGGACTCTCATCAGCAAACACCTCCCTAATGTATTTACAGCCTGGTGCATCTAAAAGCCGGGTCGTCGTCCGAGCCAAAGGAGACACACACACACACACACACACACACACCACCCGGGTAGGGCAGGGGAATGCAGGGCAGCCAATCAGATAGGATCCTACACTGACACCACCTTATGTTCGATGCTGGTTGAGGGAAAAATACACCTGCGGTGACGAATCAATACACACTATTTAAAAGCCGGAGTCCGGCACTGCCACTGGAGCAAGTGACCTTTATTAAGAGATATCGAAGAGGCAGACTTTCCATCCTCAATTCTCAAAGCAAGATAATTATTCTTTCCTCTCCATTGCTTATTAGATCGAGACACTACATGGACGTCTGACCATCAGATCAGAATGTGTGGTATGTATAGAAACCGTTACTCCTCTGGTAGATGTTCCACTAGAGTTAGTAAAATCATTTACTGATGTAGGTGAGGAGGCCTGGGGTGCAGTCAGCGTTCACCTTCATCCTGTTCAACAGGGTTTAGGAGGAGATCTTCCACACACTTCCAACCCGTGTAAAGCTGATCTTCATGGAGTTCTTGCTACGTGCACAGGGGTAGCATCATGCTGGAACAGGTTTCAGGTCTCAGAGTGAAGTGAAGATTTCATGCCGGAAAAAGATACAACCGTGTGCCTAGGAAGTTTCAAGACTGGAAACTTTTCATGGGAATGAACGGAAATTTTCAAAATTGCAAGTTAGCCAACGGCAGGGAACTTCAAAAACTAAATCTGGTTTAAACCACCACCAACTTCTTGAATGCGAGGGGGACAAATTCTCCCCTGTGCATTCACCCATCACATGCACACAGTACACTTACCCCAGGGATACTGAGGCCACGCCCCCTGCAGGCACTGAGCATTCCTTCATCAGATAACACGTGCCATTTCTTAACTCCTGCACATCAGAAAACGTCCAACTTGGCCAGTATTACGTAAATAACCAAAATATGACGTTTAACACAAAGCTTTTATAAACCAAAAAAAAAATTAATAAATACATTTTATCCGTATTAGTTTGCCTGAAGGTCATCTTATGACCAAACAACTGATTATACATTTCCACAAAATTATAATCAATTCCCATAAATTCCTGGTAATTTTCCCAACTTGGAATATTTCCAAGATTATCCCAGATAAAGTTCCCATGGAAACGTATGCTATAATTAATTATAGTTATATACAAATAATTAATAAAAAAAAATTAAAAGTAATGTTATATAATAAAAAATAATAAAAAATGTTTACATATATATATATATATATATATATATAAAATAAATAATTAGGCTATAAATAGAATATTATGATAGCATTAATTATATTATAAAAATCATTTATATTTATAAAAATGTAAAAATAAATAATAAATTTAGCCGCATGCTGCTATAGACATTGCTTAAAGTGCCAGCGTCGAAAATATTTATTTAATCGTCTGCACTAAGTGCTTTATCCTGTCAGGGTGGATCTCAAGCTTCTCGTCACAACACTATGCCGAGACGGCACACACACACACACACACACACACATAAGATGAAACCAGCATGGAAACATGAGCTCAATAATGAAACGGAGACCTTGGAGATGTGACCTTCCGGAAGAACTTTTCCTAAAATTCATCTAAACATTTGCAGAGACTTCACCGCTTCCACACACAAGATTTTATGTTTCCATCAATCTTCTGGGTAAGAACTGCAAACCACACACACACACACACACACACACACACACACACACACACACACACACACACACACACACACACACACGCTCCCCCCATAGATGAACATGGCCACCTACTGCATTATTTTTTTCAGAAGGAAAGGTACACCTTATTAATCCAAATCAGCGTGTGTGACGTTCTCTCAGACGCACACAGAGAATAAAATCAGATGATACATGCACATCCCTACTAATAGGAAAAGCAATATTCAGCGCTGTACGCTATTAGCGCTCCGGATTAGCGGCCTGATTCGCTGAATAAATTAGCGGCCCGCGAATGAGATTTTCTGGTTCGGAGCAGTTATTTAGCAAATGTTTTGCCCGAATTTAAGCTTCAATACTGATGCAAATTTCACACTGCGGACTGAAAAATCAACAGTTACTACTTCTTAATGTGGAGGTCTGACAGGCCAAGTGTGTTCTGTTCATACACAACAAACACTGCTCAGGTAAACATGAAGGTGTGATGGGAATCTGTTGTACGAACTACAAATATATATTTACACAAACACAGATTAGGGATGAGAAAGAAAGGCTTTTGGGAACTAAAACTGTAAATGAAAGGTTGCTGGTCACCTTTTTCACTTGCTGGTGTGGATGTAGGACCAGAAAACCTGTGTGTGTGTGTGTGTGTGTGGGCGGTGCTGCAGTCGATGCTGAACATTCGCTGAACAAGCTTTGGCCTTTAAACAGTTATTACTTCCGTGATTTTTCGTGATTAGGATGAGAATTAATTGGCTGAATCTATTAAAAAAATTTAAAAACCCTTCTGGGTCTCCTGCTCCAGAACCCCGGTGTCGGTGGAAAACCTGCGGTTCCATGCATCATGTACGTGACCTTTTCGTTTTATTCGCCTCCTCGCCGACACCCGGCGCGGGACGGGACAATGAAACGCATCATGGCTCTTATGAAGATACAAAACCACAGTGTGTAGGACACATCGCTACAGTAGTTCTCCGCGGTCGGGTTACGGGTCTCCGGTTGGATCCTCGGACACGATCACCATCACAGATCATGCTGCCCAAGCTCCCATTGAGCCGTTCAAACTTCTACAGGGACTCTGGGGGGAACCAGAACTCGAAGATCTTCTCTGATGGTGCGGAGGTCGTTTATCTCTACAGAGCGTCACATCGCGCCGGTTGTTTCCTTCACGGGGGTCTTGAGTGCGGTCGGAGTTCAGACCTTAACACGTCTAATAGTTTGCCCTTCATTAAAGAACGTTCTGCCTGGACCGTTTACGCCATTGTGGGTTACAGAGATGATAAATAAGAGAGGGAGATGCCAAACAGGAGAGTGCAGAAGTGCATCGTTTTGACATTTCTGTGAGAATCTTACTGGTCAATTTGGCATTTCCATTGAGGGAAAAATAAACACTCGTTATCAGAGAGGGGAAGAAATAAAGCCAGACAGACAGACAGAGACAGAGAGAGAGACAGAGAGAGAGAGACAGAGAGAGAGACAGAGAGAGAGAGAGAGAGAGAGAAAGAGAGAGAAAGAGAGAGAAAGAGAAAGCTACAGTAGTGAAGATGTGCACTTCAGAACTTAAACCTTGAACACCACTTGTCAGAGATCAAGTGCCGGTCAGGGCAAAGCTTTAATGTCGACTAATACAACATGCAGGGGAAAGTTTCCTCATGAAAGACCTGAACGACTACGTCTGACACACACTGTGGTAATGTGCAGGATTTACAGCAGTGTTTTGGTGTGAAGATTCATCAAATCAAAGTGTTTGACTCTGGAATCCGGCACGAGACTGGCGTTCTTCCACGAGTCTCTCGGAACGAGGATTTCAGACTATTTAGGGAACGCAGAAAAATAAAGGATGACCGCAAGAAGAACAGACAGCCAAAGAGACAGACAGACAGACAGAAAAAGAAAAAACACAGACTGAAAGCAAAAGAAAGACAGAAATAACTAAGTTTGGTGGTGAGAATGAACAGAAAAGGAATAAACAGATGAAAGACAAGACAAACGAGGAAGAACGATGGGATTTTAAAAAAGCAGTCATTTTTTTGAGCGTCTGAAAGCCATTTACGGAGCCAGAGGACGTCCATGGGAGGGGGCATTAGTGTCCCCTTGCTCGCTTCAAGGTCAGCTGAAGGATCTCGTGCTAAGACAGTTGGAGACAAGACGTCTCGCCTTGATGAGGGACGTGAATAACTGTTACAGTACAGCAGACAACCTCACAAACCAGACGAGTAAACACACACACACACACACACACACACACACACACACACACACACACATTTCTTTAATGATTTTTCACAGCATTTATATAAAGGCGTCTCCAGCGTCAGGATTAAGTGCTCCAATACAGAGTTCTCTAATTTTTTTATTTTCTCTAATGACAAGGAAATGATTCTCTTTAAACAAGAGATGGACCATCTGGTAAGTAGGAGCTCAGTGGGTTAAGGCTCTGGGCTACTGATCAGAAGGTCGGGTGGACTCAAGCACTGGTATTGCCAAGCTGCAACTCTTGGGGGGCCCTGGAGCGAGGCCCTTAACTGCAAGTGCTCCAGTATCATGGCTGACCCTGTGCTCAGACTAAAAACATCATTCATACAGCATATAGTTTCCCTGGAGAATTCACTAGAAGATTCAGGAGGAGAATTATAGCTTTCTTGGAATTGTCTTTTCCAGATTAGATGATTAAACTGTAGGAACGATACTGCACATTGCTGCAGAGAGAGACAGGGGGAGACCGCAAGACAGATGGGAAAGAGTGAAAGAAAGGTGGGGGGGGTATAGAGTCAGAAAAGAAAAAATGCAGACAGACAGGAAGAGAGGGAGAGCGAGACCTCTGTAGTGTTTTGTTGTGAAAACTCAACAAACATCACTCGGCACACAAAGCATGCTGGGAGAACTGGGCGTCGCCCGTTTACTCCTCGCCTTTATATTTAAAATAAATAAATAAATAAATAAATAAATAAATAATAATGGGCTTTTCACAGTCACCCGTCATGTGCTTTTAGGTGGAGATTTCAGAAGTAGGTCGAGGAAGCGAGGTCTAGTTAAACCGCAACATGACCCACATGAAGGTCGACCCGTCACGCAGCTTCAGAGGAAAAGATCATGAAACAAGGTTTACATCTGGATTAATAAAAAAAAAAGATTGCCTGAAGCAGCTGAATAAAGACGTAACCGTGGCATGACGCGGTTCACCTTATCGTTCTGTGTAAGAGCGAGACAAGACCCCAAAAAGGTCCAATCTATTCACCGCACGCAGGGAGATTCGAGGAGACATTCGCTGCAATAAGACATCCAGAAGAATTACCCACTGAATGGATATAAACCCACTCTCAGCTGGAACATCCGTAGTGAACATGGCCATCGCTCTTTATTTAACACGCATCAGAAGAGCGTTTCTCACCGGTGAAATGAAAACACAGCCGAGCGATAGTGAGTCCTTAAACAACTGAAAAACTATAACCATCATAAACCCTGGATTTTTTTTTCCCCTCTATTTTTGAAATGCACAGGATTCCCTCAAACCGCCGTATTCACCAGGAATCGATGGAATCGTCTGAAGGTCAGGGTGCAGCATCATGTATTCACATAGCGACTGTTCCACATGTGGTACAAACGCCTACCTGATGGACCTGATACTCTCAGAATTATAATAAATACAAAAAAATAAGCTCTCAGTCTGGAGGTGATGGGATTTGAACTCACGACCTTATCAGACGCCCAACATCTTAACCTACCTACCTATCTATCTATCTATCTATCTCTGAGAGAGAGAGAGAGAGAGAGAGAGAGAGAGAGGAGGGAGGGAGGTGGAGTAAGCTCAGTGGTTGAGATGTTGGACCTCTGATGAGCCACAGTTCACAGTCTGGTGTGCATAGTTGTGAAGGTTCTGGAGGAACATTGTCTCATTTCATTGTGAACTGTGGTAGATGTATCTGGTTAAATGACTGAGCTTCTTGACTTGGAGTGTGTTCGTTTGGTGAATGTGTAGATGTTTTAATGCCAATTTTTCGAGCTGCTGATCGTCAGAATTCCAGAGCATTGCTGAGGCCTTCATCGGCGCATTATCTAACGCATCTCAACCTATTACACACATGGGGTTTGGCGTATATGACCTGCATGAGGAACTATGACGAGGACGGATTCCTTTTCGAGTCTGGTTCCTCCCTCATACACTCAGTTGTTTTTCTTGCCACTGGCTCGCTCATGATGTTTCTCACTCTCTGGTGCTGGTACTGTTTAAACGACTAATAATCACACTCTTGCCGTCACCCAGATGGGGATTGATTTCACCTTCTCCTACGGGATTTTTTATTTTCTCGTCAGTACCAGTCTCTCTCTCGCTACTGAAGAACTTCAGAGTCACGCGAATGTAAATTTGGACAGAGGGCAAAAACGCTAAAACTTGAAATTTCCCTTGGGACATTCTTTGCTTCCTGGTAGCATCTCTTTCCACAGCCGGTTCTGGTGGTTGAGGACCTCTGGCCCAGACGAAGTCTTCTCACGTAGAAAACAAACTTCATGCAAAAAGACCACGGTGCTGTATAGCAGACACAGAGCTCACTTAGCATTCAGGAGAGACACCAGAGCACTGTAGATAACCTTCAACTCTCTTCAATCACGTCGGTCACAGTCGCTTCTTGCACTTCAACTCCAGGCCCAAATCTTTACTGGAACAGTGGTCGGAACCAGGCGTGAAAAATCCACATGCAAATACGGCCGTGTTTACAGCGGCTCGCTAATGGATTCGTCGGGTACTCGATAAAAGCGCTGCTCAAATAAACGCCGAGGCGAACGACAGGAAGGGAAATTAATTAGCATTAAGGAAAGAGCGTTAGGCCAAAAGACAGGGAGCGAGCAGATTATCACGTGTTAACATGCGTAGGGGAGAGAGAAAGAGAGAGAGAGAGAGAGAGAGAGAGAGAGAGAGAGAGAGAGAGAGAAAGAAAAACACGAGTGGAGGTGAAGAACCCTGACAGCAGAGAGCGCACTTCATTTCCGCTCAAAAACACGACCCAGCTGAGGCGCGAAAGAAAAAAAACAATTAACATCTGGAGCGAGAAACGATGCGCAGTCTCAGTGTAGAAATATTAAGTGTGTGGAAGATCCTCCTGAGATTTCACACATCAAAGAGTTACATCCACCTTCGATTGGGAGTAGAGTGATACCTAACGAGAGAGAGAGAGCGCGAGCGCAAGAAGGATGGGGGGGGGGAATAGATTTGAAGAGAGGGACAGGCCAACTGACAGACTAGAGGAAAGAGAGGGAGAATAAGAGACAGCCATAATTAAAACACAGAGAGAGCGAGAGAAAGAGAGAAAGAGACAAATGCCTTCAACAAGCGGGGGATTTTACTGTGGAGTCGTAGGAAACGCTGTAATACCTTCTGCTTCCTGAAGCAGAACTGCACTTAGACACACACACGTGAGCATGTAGCAGGTCGGCATGAAAGGGGCTCCGTGCACTGCGGGACGCCGCCTTCGAACCCAGAGCAGAGCGCCAATTGTAGGAGACGACACGAGCAGGAAGGAAAGCCTGTGCGAGGGTGTGGAGGTGTGTTATAACAGCATATGGAGATGTTCAAAAGACACAGCAAACGTTTACGTATATAGTTACCCGAATAAAATCTCTTCCACCAGAGAACAAACAAAAAGCGACACAGAAAAAGGACCTTTATTTATTTTTTTGTCCTGCAGGATCTCCACGTCGGCGGGTGACGTCTGAGCGTGTGGCATGTTTTGGCTGGCGGGGAAAATAACCCGGAGTATCGTGAACGTCAGGATGTCAGGGGCACGTGTGGGGAAACGGCAGGTGCAGATGTCAGCCTTCGAGTGGAAGGAATGTAAATGTCAGTGGTTTTAACGCGTCTGATCGCGTTAGGATCCCGAGGCCGCACGTTTTTGAAATGAATTATTAATAAAAGCGAGAGAAGATCGGAGGGGAAGCGACGTGGAAATTACAACACGACGATAAAAATTCAGTTAGGTGTGACTGAAGCGTAGGATTGGGGTTCAGTGGTAATGAGAATCATCTGAGAATAGTGTAAAAGCTTATATATAATTTTATCAGTTAAAAAAATCTGATTGGCCGAGCCATAAATCTAGTGGTTATAATTAGGGGTGAAGTCAGATATGAGGAGCCTGATTCAACTAACGAATAGTGAGGAGCCGTTCGAGAACGATTAGTTCATTATGAACGACTCTTTAATGCGACTGAGAATCGTTCAAAAAGAAGAAATCACTCAGACTACTTGTGACGTGATTCGAAAGAACGAGTCGTCTCAATGATTCGTTCATTTTAAATGACTCCTCAATGCGACTCAGAAGAACGAGTCATCTCAGAGTAGTTCACCTCTCGACTCAACTCTCAGGTCTGAGTCATTCCTCCTTTTGTCACGTGACTCATTTTGATGAACAAGATTCAAAGAACCAAGTCACTGAAATGATCCTACTGATTTTGAGATCTTATGGAACGAGCATCGTACCAGTCTGTTTAATTATACAGATTTACGTGCCGTAAATTGTTATGAGGAATCGGTTAACGCCTACCGGGTGTCATCTATATAAATCCATATAAATACGCAAAACGTGCGAGTGCACCACCGGAAACTATCAATGCGCCAAACTGAAAAGGTCTGGTCCATAATTCCACATTTTTCTGCCAAAGACGAATCTTTTAATTACTGTAAGTGTGAATAATTCAATTCTCGTATCGGTTTTGCCTTCACTTTATTGAGACGCCTAAGCCCAACCTTCCCCGTGATAAAATCACTGTAGCTAATCCCAAGATTTGTTTTGACAGCTGTAATTGGACAGATCCTGCATCAGAACAGAGCTTGAACGGAAGCTTGTTGGGTATACGGAGGTTCGGATTCTGCTGACGATCGGACAGGACATCTCTGTGAAACAACACCGAGCCCCAGTACCGATCCACTGATTAATTACCTGCTGCTTCCCAGCCAGCTGGAGCCTGCGCTTGAGTAACGTGCCGTGCCTGGACGAGACTCGGGCAAATGAAGGCTATTAGGATTCGTAGCGAAGCCTCGTCTTTATTGCTTTTCCTTTTTTCTTTTATTCTTCCACGAATAAAATAAAATAAGAGGAAAAAAAAAAAAAAAAAAGCACAAGTGACTGAAATGGCTATATTTAAAAAGGTTTGGAAAGTAGTTTTGGCCTGCGCCGTGTTTCTGCTCCGAACGAGCTGCTGAGACGATCGGTTAGACGTTATTGCCGTATCTTCAATAAAATGGTGACGAGGTTTAACTCGTCCTCTTTCAAAGTGACGATTCCTTCCATAACTAGCGCCTCAGAGTAACAACTCCATGACATGGAAGCCTCAATCTCAAAAAGGTCTAATCCTTCGTTAGGCTCAAAACAACCGCTTTACTTGAACTTGAAGACCCAAAACCTGTTCTAACGCACCCTTGTGCACAAAGCCAGCAGCCATGAAGATCTGCTTTACACGGGATGGCGTGGAAGATCTTCTGCTAGAGAGCCTTGACCTTAAGCCTATTCAACACCTTTGAGATGAATGTAAAAGCTGAGGGCTGCTTAACTCACAGATTAGTTCCTGACTATCACCACCCTTATGGATGAATGAAAATTCACAAATCTCCACAAGCACACTCCAAATTCTAGTGGAACGTCTTCCCAGAAGAGTGGAGGACCTTAACAGGAAATGGAGACTTATTGGATGGACGGAAAGACAAATAGACATTCATATAAACCCCCTAGTGATGCCACCACACCAGCCCTCTGTTTTATTACAACACTTCTGAACCTTCATTATGCTGGGATAATAACCTTCACCACCTTAACCATCCAAAAGGTTCTTCACCTCGTATCTTGTTGTCACTCAGCAAGCGTCAGACAGACATCACCATTAAGATCAGCTCCGTTCCTTGGCATGTACACAAAACTCCATTGGCAGAGTGGCTGATCTCCTGAGCATGTTCGTGCGTCTTATGAAGTTGTGTTTGCGCTAGTTTGAAAAGATGAGGTGCGATGCGGGAGAATTAGCAATCATTAATTTCAAGTGTAGAAGAAGAGGAGAAGCGACGATAAACATACAGCAGATCCAGATATGGACCCTCATTCCATTCATTATTGAGATGCACAACTGTAATACAGTGAGTGTGTGTGTATTTGAACAGTTATATATAGCAAAAACATGTTTAGGAAAAAGTTCTCTAAAATCCAGGTCACATGAGCCCACCATGGGCACAACAGTTTCTGCCACCCCCATTTGTGAAAATTCATCTTGCATCTGGTCCCTCTGGCGGGTGACACGACAGCCCGCGGCACGCTCGCAGCTTCCTCTTGGTCACCGGGCCGTTCTGGGTGCTGTGACCACAGATTCTCCCCCTCCATGAGACCGTCTTAAACTTTAATCTGACATCTTCTTTCAAGTGACCCAAATAAGGTATTTATTCTGCAGGGGTGTCATTAAGTAATCGGGGGAAAAAGAAAATGTGTACTGCATGTGCAATGAAGCTCTTACTCTAAATGACTTCTCTCTCCATCATACATATACAGCAGATAAAAGAAAAAGAAAAAACGTCCAGAGTGCCTGACTTTCTCCATGTGTGAATTACAGTGTACTGGGAAAGACAGCTTCATTATAGCTAACAAGATTGGCCAGTGACCCCTCAAAGCAGAGAGAGAGAGAGAGAGAGAGAGAGATGAAGACAAATAAAGAGAACAAGCATGAAGTCTGTGCAGTGGTGCAGCCCAGGCAGTGACTCAAGGCCTGTGGGGCTGAGTAATGCGTCTCTGCATTGAAAATTATATCTGCCAACAAATCGGAAGCACTAAATGACATTTGGGAACAATCCAAAAAAAATAAAAAAATAAAAAAATATATATATATATTTATCTACATCACTGGAGACTTTAGTACACAAAGTCCTTCAGCACCCCCCAGGATGCTGGTTTCTGCATTTGCAGGAGTGTCGATACCCCCTGCCCACTGTGAGGCACATATCCATGTTTTTTTTTTTTTACGAGAGAGAAAACAAATCTCTGATAAATGCATAGAAATATGCTAACGCTCAAGCAGATGTTCTTCAGTCTACAACCGAGCCTGTGGTTACAATAAATGTGTGGTTTAATGCGGTATTTGCGTTTTGGTTACATGTGTGGGGTCTATTCTCTCTGCGCTAGGCTTATTATCTGTTTCAGATTTAACCTCAGGGCTACACACTAACGGTAAACACAAACAATGAGCGTAATGCTGCACCAAATTAACTGTGACTGTGCAACAAAAATAAAATAAGCACGCTGAATAACACGAGCTGTGAAAACTTCAGGGTGGATAAATAAGGAGGTCAATCAGAAAACAGGCAGATCAGTCAGTCAGACATTCAGATTGTTTATCGGTCAGCGGATCAGACAGTCAGTAGATCAGATCACGGATCAGTCAGACATTCAGATTGTCAGTGGATCAGACAGTCAGTGGATCATATCACGGATCAGTCAGACATTCAGATTGTTTATCGGTCAGCGGATCAGACGGTCAGTAGATCAGATCACGGATCAGTCAGACATTCAGATTGTCAGTGGATCAGACAGTCAGTGGATCATATCACGGATCAGTCAGACATTCAGATTGTTTATCGGTCAGCGGATCAGACAGTCAGTAGATCAGATCACGGATCAGTCAGACAGTGGATCATATCACGGATCAGTCAGACATTCAGATTGTTTATCAGTCAGTGGATCAGACAGACAGTGGATCATACCATGGGTCAGTCAGACAGACATTCAGATTGATTATCAGTTAGTCAGTGGATCAGACAGACATTCAGAGGAGGGTTAAGGGCCTTGCTCAAGGGCCCAGGAGTGGCAGCTTGGATTATAAATTGAGACTTGTTCTGATCCAAAGTCCAATGCCTCATTCACAGAGCAACCACCTCCCGATATTCAGTCAGTGGATCAGCCAGTCAATACGCCAATTATTGGATCAGTCAGACAACAGATCAGTCAGTGGATCAGCCAGTCCGTGGATCAAGACAGTGGATCAGACATTGGACCGAGCAGAGAACCGTATTAAATCAGTGTAGCAGCAAATAACATAAAACAACACTACGGTTTTTAAATAAGAAATAAAAAAGTCCTAAGCACTCTTACGCCCCCGAGACAGTGTGAGGGGAGATCCTACACTCGACTCCTCTCCATGATCATTCAGCACAGATGAATTTCGTTTCTGCTTCTATAAGATTCTATCAGTCACTGCCCTGCAAGTTCTATTAGACTTTGTAGAGATACACAAAGCACTATTAAATCATCCACAGTCCACAGAGCTGCACGGCCCTCGCGGTACAGAGCAGTGGCTCAGTGGTATTAGTTAAAAAGATTAAAGCGTTATTGGGTTTTTCATGGTTTTGGATTATGGATTGTTATAAAAAAAAAAATAAGGAAATTGACTGACTATGGGGGAAAACGGCAGGGAAACACCAGCTCCACACAGCTGAAGCAGAGGGACAAGTCCTTGTGGGACACGAACATCGTTTGCATTTCTCCACATATGAAGAATGAATGTGACTGTGATGACGCAAGTCATTCGCATCGACGGGACGCACCAACAGCAATTAATTGTTCCTCCATTTGTAACCGGAAACCCAATGATTTGGTGATGGTTTTCTCCATTTTTGAGAAATTTTATAAATAAAAAAAGCCAAAAGCAGGCAGCTTAAACCTCATCAGTTGAGATATTAAATAAATAAATACAAATTAAAAAAGGACCAGCAACAATCGTTCCTATTTACAAAAAAAGAAAAAGCCTACGTAATTATTTAACGTTTGTTGAAGTTTTCCCTCATTTTCATATTTAAAGGATAGAAATTCCAACGCCATTTTGAGGGATGTGAAGTACAGGATCCATCAAATCCCTTCCGACCAATTGCAGTTTAATCGCTTTGAATAAATCAAATACAATCCCTGATAAAAAATAAAAATAAAGCTTCCTGACGGTGGGCCGGACGGTTTCTTGGCGTCCGTGTCTCGAGCTAAAAGCGGTACAGTAATGACTGGGGCAGAGACGGGAGCGTAGGGTACAGGTTTGGAGCGGCACGCAACCTGCAATAAACCATCTGGGATGTGTCAGAGTGGAGCTGCTGCTGCGGTGGGGAGCAGAGCCAAGGAGCACAGCTGTCTCGTGTCTCTCTCGTCTCTCTCTCACACACACTATATCCCAAGACTGGCAGATGCAGACAGACAGAGACACGCTCCAGCACGTGTTTTATCGGAGCCTGCCAGCGCCGGTGGGTTAAAACGGCGTGCCGCTCGTCCACGTGTCGAGCTGGATCGATGTTTAGAGCGAGAGCGTCCCTGTGACTGAATGCGGGAGACAGCAGATTTCGTCATGTGGCGTCGAAACATGTCCACATGACTGAGTTTATTATTCAATTAGTGTATTTCAGATCAATTAGAGGACACGGGGGACCGGCGAGGGGCGGGACGGTGTAAGGAAACGCCTCCTGGGGTGATGGAGGAAATGTTCACATACATTTAATTTAGCACATTTTCATGATGAAGTATTTATATCTTATTTTCATTATCAAGTTCAGTACTATTTTACATTGAGTTTTTTTTATTCAGTATCCACTTTAATCGTATCACCGGATGATTCATCGGTTACCGGCAAGTACGATCCAAACACGCTTTCTGTAATCTCCAGCGCCGGTCGAACCTCTAATCGTTTAACAGTTGTGCGATTTGACATTCTAGTAGTCCAGTAGGTTCGACAAGAAAATGTGTGTATTTATATAATTTCATAGTTAATCAATATCACACAAAGTGCTTCTTTTTCTCCAGAAATCAGTAAAACGTTACGTTACACCCCTATGCTACGCAGCACGGACGTTTTTACGAGCTCGTTGAAAACGCCGCGTCGTTACGAGTCGTGATGAAAAGTTTATGCTTGTGTGAGCCGTAAATATCGACCTGAACACACAGAGAATGAGACGGCGTGAATGTTTAGAATGAAACCTGTTTAACAGTCGTCACGTGGCCTAAAGAAAGGGTTTTATATGAACCGCAGTGAGAGCGAGGAGTGGACTTACGTTGCCCATGTACTCGGACAGCAGGTCCTGCAGCGCCTGGCGCACGGAGTTGCACTCGGCCACGATGCGCTCGCGTCGGTCGTCACGCGTGCAGGACGAGTCGGCCATGAGCGCGGCGCCGCTGATGATGCTCTCCAGGCGCTCCTCCAGGGACGGACGGAAGCGCTCCTCGCTGAAGTTCAGGGGGTCCACGATGATCTGCTTCTGTAGAGGGGAAGAAGTGAGAGTTTAGTAAACGTGAGAGATTCCCGAATCGGAGCGAAAGAGAAACAGATAATGGGTTGGAATGGTTAGTCTTCTTTTCATTACACAAAATGTTGCACAAGTCGTGTGCAGCGCTGAAAACACAATGATCACCTGAGCACCAGGAACTCCAGCGTCTACGCTTAATAAACAACTTGATAATGAAGTCAATAAGCCCATTGGCAGAAGGACAGTGGAGGAAGAAAGAGCGCGGGAGAGAGAGAGAGAGAGAGAGAAAGTGTGTGTGTGTGTGTGTGTGTGTGTGTGTGTGTGTGTGTGTGTGAGTAAAAGAGTGAAAGAATGGTTGTAAGAGAAAGACAAAAAAAAAGCAAGAGAAATAGACAGAATAACAGCATGAGAAAGACAGTATGTGTGCGTGTGTGTGTGTGTGTGTGTATAAACTGTATATAAACGTCTCCTGTGTAAAAACTAGCCTTGATCTTGATCTATTTTGAAGGTAATCGTGTGGAACGTAGTACTTTATCTCTCGTCTGAAACTTTAACACCACCTCGTATGTATGTACTGTATAGTTTATACAATATGGCAGTGTAAATGGGTTAAATTAATACATTTCAGCACGCTGTAAGCCCATACTGATCAGCGTTCTTTGAGACACCGGTCTGGACTTACGAGATTTCTGCGTTACGACGGCGTCATCGTTACGCATCTCAGTCATAACTCTGACCACCTGCGATTGCGCCGACCCGTAAAGAGCTGGAGGTTCGTTTCCGTTCGTCTCGTTCATTTCCCGTCCTGGCGCATGGCATTTTCAGTTCCGTTCGCCATCAAAGCTGCTTCGTAAACATTGGTTTATTTTTACACCGCAGAGGGCACGACTGGGGTTGAGGAGAAAAAACACGTACTGACCGAGCATTAGAGACTAAATAACTCAGTTTGCAGGATCAAACAACCTGATACGACTAGAGATCTCCCTGGTTTCACCTCATAACGTGGGGAAAAAACCAGTGACCAATTAAAATCACTACAGAGGAAAAATGTGGTAATTTGGTTGACGCCGATTTTATAAACAAAACGATCGACGATTCTGAAGAAGAAACTTCCGCTTTTTGCTTCTGTATTAGCAGCGAGGCAGCAGTAGAGCCATCACCTTTAGAGGAGGGGGAAAAAAGCGCGAGCGTACAGCCGGTGTTGCCATGGCAACAAGGCTTCCTATCGGTGACTCACTCGCAAAGTTGCTTCGGCTGGAAATTAGGCATTGAGAAGCGAGGTGGAAAGTGTGTGTGCGCGCGCGCATGTGTGTGTGTTTCTGCATGGTCACCAGGAAATTACAGATACACACTCCCCTCCTGATATTCTATCATTCTCATGCACACACAAACATATAAACACACTTTGCCATCTGGCAAGATAGCTCTGAGAAATCGAGCCCCTGCTCAACGTGTGTGTGTGTGTTCTCACACGTCCCACTCAATGACTTTTCAAGGACCTTTGGGTGTCAATAAGTGCACACAGAGAGCCTGTCTCTTCATCTCCCACACACACACACACACACACACACACACACACACACACACCTCTTCAGAGATTTTCTGGAGCAGCTGTAAGCGAGTGAGGATGCTGAACGTGTCTGATGAACACGTCTCTTTTCTGCCTTTGTGTTCGCTTTCTCTTCGCGAGCATCACGAGAGGTTTTGTTCGGCGCTCGGCTGCAGGACGAGGTACAGGTCTGGTCTGGTCTTTAATCACTCCTCCATAAACTGACAGGTGTAGAAAGTGGATCAGACTGATAAACTCCTGGAGGCAGGTACGAGCAAAACAGAAAGGAGGAGGGCGAGGAAGAGGGACGGACTCAATATCTGTGACTGTTCTTAACCAAACCGAGACAACGAATGAGAGAAGTGGAGCAGTGCAGAGAAAGATATAGACACAAACTTACATTGGGAGGGAAGGGGTAACAAACATGAAGGGGAAAAAGGAGTAATAAAAAAGTTGAGAAAAGGCAAAAGGACACTGTTTGGAAATAAAGATCAAATAAATAAAATGAGAGAGAGAGAGAGAGGGGGGGGGGGGGGGGGGGTGAAAGTCTCACAGCTCTGAACTGACTGTTCCTGAATCTCACACTGAATCATACAGCGGCAGTGAATCAACGTTCAATTCTAACTGTGGTCAGAAGAGACACGCGCGCGCACGCACACGCACACACACACACACACACACACACAGCAGTGAAGCAAATGAGTGTGTGTTGGTTACAGGAATGCAGTGGGTGGAGCAGATCTCTGGAAGGTTTCACCGCAATCATCATCTCCATTCACTCACTTCCTCCCCCCACCTCTCTCTCACACACACTCACACACACACACACACACACACACACACACACACACACACACACACACTAAGAGGATAATTAGAGCTCCTCTAATCAAGTCTTGGTGACCCGAGTGCAGAAAGACTGAAGGAATCTGAGTGAGCGCTGAAACCAGATTGAGAACCATGTACCATATTTCTAATGCCTATAGATTTTATTTCTTTTATTAATATTCTATTATTTTTATTAAAACTAATAGAACTGTAAAATAAATGATCATCCTGCATGAGTGCTGTTTTCTGATCAAACTTCTCAATTATAAAACACTTCCACTCTGTTCCATAGTGTGTTTGTAGCATCTGCAATATTAGGATCAGACCTGGTGATCAGATTAAGGTGAAAGAAGAAGTGGAGCCGAACAGGGAAGAGCCAGCAAGAGAAGAAGAGAAAAACAGAGGGGGAAATAGACAGACAGAGAGAAGGAAAGAAAGAGACACGAATACAGACAAGAGAGAGAGAGAGAGAGAGAACACTACAGTAAGAAAAAGAAAGAAATATCGATCAGGATGGTGAAATCGCTCTCCTCGTGTACAGTTAATGAGATGATCCGAGATGCTGCTGGTCAGGAATGTGTCTTTTAGACGCAGAATAAAGGCAGGAAATGACTGAAGATTCATCACACACACACACACACACACACACACACACCTCCTGGTCCTCAAATTACACTGGAAGCGGGAGATGGTCAGGGCCTGAGACAGCCATCATTTCCTTCAATGACACTTTTTGGGAGACCTACTCATACACACACACACACACACACACACACACACACACACACACACACACACACACACACACACACACACACACACACACACAGGTTCATAGATTCTCATCAGTTTCCACCGATCAGAACACGCTTCCTCGCCCTATTGTCCAGACTTCTGGAACAATGCACAGCGCATTAACGGAAAGTCATTTAAAGGCAAAGCTGGAGGAAACCTGCTCTGTACAATCCCATTTTTTGTTGCAACAAACACAAACTCATCGTACCAAATAAATAATGACAAGCTTAGGTCACCAACAGGGGGCGATAGAGGTCCTGAACTGCAAAGTCACTTTAGGAAATAAATCTGGTTGAATCTCTGCTCCAGTTCGCTACTTCAAGCGCTGATCGAGGAATTGACCATTTTACGGACTTTATGGCCCGTTTTAATCACAAACTCCTGCCAGAGCGCAGGAACGGTCGCTCGGCGTCAACACAAGCGGGAGGAGCTTTTTTGACTCGATGGAAGCCGTCAGTAGAATCGCACTTCACTTTGTTGAAGTATAACTATAATAAACCTCATGAATTCTCACCAGTTACAGTGAAGCAGGGCTGCCATCAGAGCCACACCCACACTCTGAACTGAAGTGTACAGATAAACAGTGGATATTTCTGTGAAGCTGTTTTGGGACAAAGTTATTTAAGATTTTATTTTAAAATTGAGATAAAAAAAAATGACGTTCAAATGTAAATACCTCTTAGGAGTAAATCGGGTGTTTGTACTGGATCGCAGCTGTTATGTGATGCGACCAAAATGCCTTCGGAGATTTAAATAAAGATGAACTGAACCAAGTTTATCCCTAACGAGCGAGTCAGTGACGAGAGAAACTCTCCTGAAACGCCAGAACACACAGGAAAAAGCGAATACCTCCGAGACCGCTGGCGAGAGTACGGCATCTCAGGAGGAGGGGGAGGAGACGCGTACAACCTGACAGCATCTCTACAGGTCATATCACATATACGTTGCTCAGAGCGTCAAGCGCCGGTACTGTTCGGCCGTATCACCATCATTAAACCACGTTTTTACTGTTCTGCAGTCAGACGTTCACGTCTCGTATCGCAGAATGATACTGTGATGCCTCATCTCTGTAACCTGGCCACTGAAAGCAGCGGAGATGCTGAGAGTCACGAGGAGAAACTTGGTGAATGGGAGATGGTCTCCTGTCTTAGGTCAGTGGCTAAATAACCCCTGTGTTCAGAGCAGACTGGTGTCTCAAACCAGGCCGTGACTATTTTGCGAGGCAGAGATTTGGGGATTGGAGATGGGGAATTTTTGTGTGTGTGTGTGTGTGTGTGTGTGTGTGTGTGTGTGTGTGTAGGGGGTCCAGGGAGTGCCGCCTGACAGCGAGAACGAGGTCCAAAACAGACGCCACACACACGGGTGATTAATCCTGTGACAACCGAAACAGTCAGAGCCTTCGAAACCGGTGACAAAAAAAAAAAAAAGAAAGAGAGCGAGCGAGAGCGAGAGAGAGAGAGAGAGAAAGTACCACTTTCTTTTGTTGTGGAGCGTTGGGGATAATTGCGGTGTAAAAAGGGAAAGAAGGCGCGAGGGAACGTTTGAATGACGGGGAGACAAAAGCAAACAAGCTGCAGGCCCCCTGAAGCCGAGTGGGAGATGAGTGAAGGAGAGGAAGGAACGGAACGAGAAATGACTCATGTGGTTTGCACCTGCATGACTAACATCTTGTGTTAAATCGCGGTACGCCACGGCGCTGTTGATGTTTCAAACCCGTCTGGTCAGAAGGTGATGATTCCTCCTCCTCCCCCTCCCTCTGTAGCAGCAGCTCAGACCGTAACAGATCACAGCTTCATATTTATACCGCTCCCTCAGATGCCTTCTCGTTTCTATAGTAACGGCTCGTTGTTTTTTTTTTGCCTCTCGCCAGACGTTTTGCACAGTCTGTGCCGCTCGGAGATGCGCTTATAATCAAAGCCTCGTCACCAACACGGAATAAATAATTCAATAATAACAATAGTGAAGGAAGGAGTCTCCACTTTTAGCACTACAGGAAAAAGACAGTAATTCGAGCTCATCACGTCTGCTGTAGGAATATTGATATTGTAAGACATTGTGTATCTATAGGCTTTCATTTCTTTGCTTCATACAGACAGCAAATCATCAATTTTACTGACTTCTAATGCAGGGTTCTTCCACAAACATGCCTTTTTAATGCAAAAAAAGAAAAAAGATGCGGCTCTACCTCTGCCATGTTTATCTGTATTCTATGAGACTCTCGGGACACGCTTCGGCCTCCGTAGTGTAGCGATATAGTGTATTGAAAGCTTTCCAAATATAAATAATAAAATAAGAAGAAAAGCGCATCTATTAATTTTATAAATTTAAATAAATCTGTGGTTCTGCAGGTGCAAATATTTATATATAAAAAAATAAATAAATAAATGTGTCGTGATAAAAATGCCAACTTATTTGATGGACACTTTTTAAATCGATGCATTACATCGTTTACATTTATGCCGATGCACATCTGTGAATCTTACCACCAAATATCTTTAGTAAAACCTGTATATTGTGGGGGACACCTCTGGGTTCTGATTGAGTGGCAGCCTCTCTGCACCAGGGCTGCCATATCATCCCTGTCCCTGCCCTGACCCCCAACTTCCTAATAAGGGGACTAAGATTTTTCATTGTGCTCTAAATGTATGTATATCTGAAAGATTGTTTGTTGAAATGAAGCAAACTTTTTTCCTCCCTCTCTTTTTCAGGAGCTCCGACTTCACATCCCCTCAATGCTAATTGGCCTGGCACACATCTGCCGGGATCCAATATGCAGCGAGAGGAAAGATAAGCCCTTCATATTAGCTCTCATATTTCCCTCCATCCATGGCTGGAAAGGGGAATTTGATTTGCAAATGTGTCCACACTCCAGAGAGCACTCGAGACACCGGAGAACCCGCGGGTCTGGCGGCGAGCTCGGCCAGCTCGAACCGGCTCGCGCTTCGCTCTCCCAATTAAGAGCCTCATTTGTCTCGACGGAAAGGCTCCATCCATCCTCCGTCAGAGATACTGCTCGCTAACGGACGAGAACTAATTAGGGATGTAACAGATTAGGCAGGCTGTTGGAGCTGGGCTTATCTCTGTAAAGCCTGCGCTAATCATTGAAGAATAATAACTGGAAGAGGGAGAAGAAGAAGAAGAAGGGCGCAGTAAATCAGGACGCGTTGAATAGATGCAGTAAGCAGTGATGAAGTATTCCTGGTGTTCAGACATCGGGTGCTTCGAGACTGACACAGATAAGGCCTGAAGAGCGTTAGGAGTACACTAGTCACAGACGGAGGTGTATCTAATTTCTCTCTCAGGACCATGGAGAGCTTCTGCTGCTCTACAATACAACCGGTGCACACAAACTACCAGCTCAGATATAAATAGGGAGGCAGTGAGACTGGGGCTGGGAGAGATGGCAGATATATTTATATCATGACACCTGAAGACATTAATACAATATAGAAGATAGATAGATAGATAGATATAGATATAGATATAGATATATACACACACACACACACACACACACACACACACACACACACACACACACACACACACACACACACACACACACACACACACACACACACACACACACACACACACACACACACACACACACACACACACACACACACACACAGGATAGATAAAGTATTGAAGTATAGGGAAACCAGCCATATGTGGTTCCTCCGCAAACTGTAACCACAATGTTGGATGCACACAATTGTCTTTCGATGGAGCATTCAATTCTTCCTTTATTCGAACTAGGAGGCCCAACCCTGATCCAGCATGACACCACTGTGCACAAAGCCAGCTCTACGCAGAGTGGAAGGAATGGGTTGGAAGATCCTTTATACCAGGGTTTCTGCAGGTTTCACCAAGTCAAACTTTGAGATTTTTTTTTTTAAAAGCAGAAAGCATGAGATTTAAAACCGATATCGCAACATCAAACACACACAAATGTGTTGTTGGCAGCCGTCCTTCACCGAGCCCCATGTGTGGTTTCCAAGGGACTTTTTCAGACCCTGCAGAAACACTGTACTGGGATGAATCTTTAGGCCCTCAGGCCTCCACACCTCACCTACATCAGCACCTGACTAACACCCTGGTGGCTGAATGACTCTCCACAAAATCTAGTGGAACATCTTCCCAGAAGGAAGTTATTATAACAGGAAATGTGGGATGGGATGTTCAAAAACAATCTTATGCACGGGTGTCCACAAACTTTCGCCTTTAAAACAGAGCCCACGCCCCCAATACGAGTCTCCAAGCGACTTCGATTAACTGATTTGTTACATTAAACTCGAAGAAAAACATCCTGTTCTGTGGAGTAGTCTAATCACTGATCGTCAATAAACCCATTTTTCTCCACTCGTACTGTTCCTCAGTAGCAATTAGAAAAAATAAAAAAAAACATTTCCATCCAAGATTTGGTCCATCTGCTCATACTGTTCCAAAGATCTCAGCAATCGTTCCTCAATCACACATTGTTTGCTTTAAAACAAAAAAAAAAGCAATTATGAGATAAACATGAAAATCCAGTCAGAGCAGTGGATTATCTCCATGTGTAGAGAAGGGAGATGAGCCGCCTAATTAGCGCAAAAACTACACGTGGTCTGTAAACACGTGAAACGGCTCGCTCGGTGCTGCATTCTCCACAAAAAAATAAAGGAGTGATTTCGAGGAGATTAATAGGCTGCCGTGGCGACGGGTCTCGAATCGACGCAAGTCAGGTGAAGGTATTTAAAATACCAATTGGATATAGACTCATGAATCCTTATAATGATGTGATTACATTGTGTGTGTGTGTGTGTGATAACTACTCACATCGAAGTTGTTGAGGGCCCCGGCGAGCTCCCCGGGTCCGGTGTGCTGGCCCAGGCTGGAGTCGTCGGTGCTGACGCCCTGCGCCGTGTTGGAGATTCCCGAGACGGCCTGCTGCAGCTGCTTGTAGATCAGCTCGCGGTTGGCCTTGTAGGCGGCTACGTCCGGGTGCTGCAGGCAGGCGCGGGACGCCGTGTACAGCAGGGGGACGTTTCTCTGCAGCACGCCGCGAGCCGCCGCCATCTGCTCCTTGTGCTGCACGTCCTTCAGCTCCTGCACGGCGTGAAGATCAGGGTTAATGTCACGACTGTTATTAGTCTGAACGCCAACTAACGGTCAAATCATCTCAAATCTCACGTCTATGGCATGTGGAGGTTTAGAGGTTAGGGGGATGCATGTAGGGGGACGTGGCCTCAGTAGCCATACAGGTTTTTTATCCCCCCCCTTTAACTACATTTAGATTTCCAGATTATTCCCATTAATTCCCCCATGTTATGTTAAACCCCCTGGAAAGTTTCCAGGCTTGAGAATTCCCGGAATGTTGCGACCCTACTCTGGATAAGGCGTCTGCTGAATGTCGTAAACGCAGACACACACCCTCGCCAAGAGCGACAAGTATGTTATCCGGTGAGGTTTCAGGACCCAACACTGACAGCTTGGTTCTGCTATGATTTGAAATCCATCATTGTGAGCACAGAGGTTCTCTTTCCCTCATGGAGACTCCGACAGTGGGGATGGGACAGCGTTAAAGAACACGAGGGTACGAACTAAAAATATCCATTTGGCCATAAACGGTGAGATCCAGGCAGATGAAGGGAAACTTTTACTTGACTAACGTTTTGTACGTTTTGTGTAATTCAAAGGCAGCAGGTAGATCAGCATGAGTCTGCCTCTTCATGAGTAATGAGTAGTTCCTTCCACATCACCCTTCTCCATTCATACACAAAAAAATAATCAAAATAAAAACACACCCCCCGACGCCTGCTCGTGTTTTTGTGCCTACTGGAGAAGGAAGAGTCGGCGTGACCTGGGCGGCACATGCTTGCCATTCAAACAGCATGCGTTTGGATTTTGATGGAGCTCCCTGCCTCTGACCTACATTAAAGGTTACTTTCTCTCTTAAAAGCTTCACATCGTCGGGCCATAAGTGTATGACGGCATGCTGCACTTTCTGTTCCTCTTTCTTCTCTAAAATAATAAGATGAAGACTCAGCGTGGCAGATGACACGAGACCGGACCGCTGAATGTGATGCCGTGTAGACGGATCAGAACTCATCACTACCTGCTTCTGTTTATGAATCCTTCCAAAACTGCTTGGAGGGTAAGTCATGTGAAATGATGTAGCATTAAAATGCAATTAAACTATACTTAGTCCTGGGTTTTCGTAAAAAGATTGAGTGTGTGTTTTATTTTCTCCCGTTCTTGCAACGCTGTCGCTAAAAATATCGAAACGGAGATGCAGTCCATCACACGTTGTGAGAAAATGAACCGTGGTGCTACAGAATGTTCGGTTCAATGGCATTTAATAACACCGAAAACAGGAAGCTCTCGGTATATAAACGCCGACTCGGCCGTTTCTCACCCTGAACATGTTTGTGACGTCCAGAGAAAAAGTTCCCAGATTAGAGTGCATCTATAATAGTGATGCATTTCAGACATGTGTTGTGGTTCTTCTGTTACCATAAAGCACACAATTTTATAGGAATTTTCTATATAATTTATCAAGTCTAGTGGAAGATCCTCCCAGAAGAGAGGAGGTTATAACAGCAATTTATTAAAAAAAAAAAAATTTATAAATAAATTAATTAATTAATAATTAAACCACTTATGCTCAGGTGTCCACAAACATTTGACCACAATTTGAAAGCTATACAAATAAATATACTCTGCTATTAAAATGTAATTATTAGTACTGTAGTAATATTTCAGATTTATTTATTTGCAGTTGCAGGAATATTGTTTATTTTTACTATATGAAACTATCATCATCATCATCATCATCAGTACTATTGTGTTATTGTTTTTTTATTAGAAATTTAATATTTGAAAGTCTTGCTAGGGTTATTAAAATATTAGTATTATTTATTACATTGCCCTGGTCACTATAAGCTTTTTTTTTTTCCTTTTTTCTATTGGCATTAATAGTGTATAATACTAGTATGTAGTCCAGTTCTACTACAACCACTACTAATTAGTAGAAATAGTATTGATTTTGGTCTTGTTATTTATTATATTAAACTAGTATATAAAATACAGGACTACTATTATGATGCCAATGTCATTAGTATTGATTATTGATAGCTGTAGCATTAATCTTGCTTTTGTAAATATCGCTGGTTTTTATTAGTAGTAAAAATTCTTAGAAGTAAAAATTTCCTATTTCATGTTTATTTCTTTTTATTAAAAAAAGTATTAATTTGTATCCCAAATAGCATCAAAACTAATTCCAACAAGCTGAACACACACCCATTGTGTTGCTAAATGAATCGATTCTGCAGCATCCAATGTGCTGACCGGGTCAATTCCAGACCCGACTACACCGTGTTCCACCCCAGAGGAGAACCAATAAGGATCCGGCGTGTGGCCGCTTCACTGGATGTTAGAACGGTGAAATGATTAGCATTAGTAATTAGCACTCTGGATCCACGTGTTAAATTGATTGAAGAGGAGCACGAGCGCCGACTACAGCCGAGCGAATTCGGGGAGCGTCAGCGTAATGGGCCGTGACACTCGGGGTGCCCTGAGCGCGGTTCTGGTTTCCCCACGTTTCTCTCGGCGGGCTCTGAAGAGATTACTCATGCTTATAGGCTGTAGGCTGCTGTTGATGACTAAACGCCCAGAATGCGATTAGATCTGCTGATTAAGTTGCCTGTCTTTCCTCTGTTGTGTGGCAGTAGGAGAACACGATGTATCAAAAAGGATAAGGAAGCAGACGTTTGGGTCAGAATCTGACAGTTCGTCTGGGGTTAAATCAGTTTTACAGTCTGGATGTGGTCCAGAGAACTTGCGAGCGCTGGTCTGGAGTCACACTTTGACCGAACATGTTCCGCAACACGTTTTTGCTTAATGAGTGATTACCTTCTGTTTCAGTGAAAGGGGCTGTTATGATTAATCCGGAGCGAAAGCCAAATTTTCATAGCGCAGTAATTAGCGCTGATGTGTAATGCATGAGGGTGGGGGTTTCAGGGCTAAAAATAATCAGCACGATGACGCACAAAACAAAAATAAAAGTAGGGACCCCAAAGTCCATTATTTTGTAAACGTATTTCTTCTGTATGAAAGCAAATCTATGAGGATAAACCCCGCCCCTAAACATCACCAGAAGTATTAGAACACACAGTGTATAGAACACTTACCTGCTGTCTCTTGGCTGCCATCATATTGAGTTTATCCACTTCAGGCTTCAGAGCTTTGTACTGGATCCCCAGATCCTGCTCCGTCCCTGCGTTACGCACCTTCGCCAGGTTTTCCTCCACCTGCCAGGACGAGAACAGCAATTATTACCCTTTAAAATAAAACTACGAAAAAAAATAAAGAAAGCAGAAGAGTACACGGTGCAGGAGCTGCGTTTAAACCCAGAAAGTGACTCCTGGAGGATTTGGGTGGATAAACGACGAGGCCTGAGATAAACTAAGAGAGATAGATGGCGAGAACACAAATCACCGACTGTTTCCCTGAAGGCGTTTTGGCTGTTTGTTAAAGTTGGCGGGAAGCCCCTTGTTTCTGTGCTTAATGGTCCTCCGCAGGGACGGGGAGTGATGTAGAGTAGCCTGGTTTAACTAAAAACAAATGTTTGCATCAAGCATGCCATTAAACACGTCCCGGCTAGCGGCACTAATCCCTTTATAAAAAAAAAAAAAAAAAAAAAAAAAAAAGGTGCGATCGTCAGATAACAGCGTAATTACTGGACCTGCCCGGGATATTATAGATGAGACAATAGCACCAGGTTTGTAAAAGCTAGGTTTGATGTAGAGCATGAAATTTTAATGAAAATCACTAAAGAAAGCAAGAGACTACAATAAACACTGGAGTGAAATCCAGTTCTGGGGCGTTGGATCTACAAACAACACTCCATAGTGATTTAAGCAACTAATACTAATTTAAAAGAGCCGGATTATTTCCACAAAACAGCATGTCCCTGTGCTACACACATTAAAAACCTGTACAGGGTTCATTATTATTATTATAATAATAATAATTATATGGACAATTTATTTGCAAGATCACGCATCTCGTTCTTGTTGGTTTGTGTGTACAGATGAGTTTGTTCTAGTTGTGTGTTCTCTTTTACACTCCAACACTGGAGACCTCCTTCCCCAAAATATTAAATAAATGCCTTCGCTATTTAAATTGCACACTTGTCTTTTCTCATAAATGAGCCGATGAATCAGGACAGAGGGATTTGGGTAGCAGAAAAACGAGAAAACGCGAGAAGAAAATCCGAAACTAAGCTTTTTTTTTTTTCCAATCTCATGATTTCAATTAAACGTCAAACATCATAAATCGTAATTACAGAAACTCTGTGTTTTAAGGTTACTGTGTGTGTGAAAAACTTTTTGTAAAGACCGGGTGATGCCGTGGACTCGGTCATGAGCGGCGACGCCCGAGCGGACACGCCCCCGATTCCATAGCTATCAAATTTCAGAGGAGCTCGGTGACACTAATCTGGTTTGCAGCAACAGCCCATCACGCTAACGTGGACAAATCGAATCAAACCCAAGAAGGAGCATGTGGTGGCACAGAGAGAGAGAGAGAGAGAGAGAGAGAGAGAGAGAGAGAGAGAGAGAGAGAGAGAGAGAGAGAGAGAGAGAGCACAAGCATTATATCTCACACTGATCTCACAGGCTTTTCCCTAAAATACAGAATGCCATAGGGTTAACTGTGCTCTATATATTAATATATTGTGCAGTTAGGGACTGATATTAAAAATAAAAACTATCTAAATGGACATTTTAAGCAGGTTGTATAAAATGAACTGTTTTGTATTGTTCTCCGCATGATGCTGGACTTCATGGTCACACTAATAATATTTTGCTACAAAAATAGTAAATGATTATCTATCCATCTATCAATCTCTACCATCTATCCATCATGCCTATTACATCCATATAGATAGATAAAGATGGCTGTATAGATGTGAATGGATGGATATCGATCCAGCCATCTTTATCTACTCATAAAGAGGGGGGCAATTATATATCATTCTAAACCAGAAATGCCCAATCCAGGGCCTGCAGATCAGTTGGTCCACGGTGACCTATGATTTAACCCACCATGAAATACATAAGAAAAGAGGAAGGGGAAAAAGCTGCATCAGGTATTGAACATTAAAGTGGACTGTGATTGTACTAAAGTGTCCCTGAACAAAAACAACTGCATTAGTTAAGATTACAGTCACATTTTCTACTTATTAAGTCGTATACAAGAAGGATTTGTTCATTTTAAAACAAATTTTCTTAACGCAGCATTTCTTTTTTTGGCCCACGTCCCTTAATTAAGCTCGGTTTTTGGCCCTTCGTAAGAAAATACCTAGCCCTTCTGCTCTAAACAGATGTGTAGCAGTTTGGACTGGTTCTCGATGAGAGGAAAAAGAAAGAAGCACAGCTGTTGCGTTCCAGCCGAAGCGTCTGAGAGATTGTGTCTGGTTCTATTTGCTCTGCGGGAGTGAAAACACTGTGGGTTAAGTGGTCAGGTTCTCCGTGACACACCCTTCAGTTTTCAACCTCGCTCCCACACACAGGCTGAAGAGAGGCTGAGATAATCAAAAGGGCAGCTATATAAAAAGCCACTGCGCATTCGACCAGGCCGCTAACCAGAGATGACCGATAACGCAAAAATACAACGGCCTGTGGAGTACTTCAGCCGCGTTCCTTCCTGTTAGCACTTGAACCGCACGCTGGGAAGAAAAGCGAGAGCGCCGGATTAAAAATAATAACGCGTCCTGTGTGCCTCTGGTCCTGAAAGGTGTATGAATGACCACTGAGAAACTGGAGTACCCTTCTGTAAAACCTTTTTTAGCTAATGATGAGGGAGACGATGACTTCTTTATTTCTGTACCCCGGCGCGTGCCGATGCGTTACCATTTCTATAGTAATGACTAATTCAAGCGGTAACACTGTGTGTGTGTGTGTGTGTGTGTGTGTGTGTGTGTGTGTGTGTGTGTGTGTTTGTTTTACCAGTTTGAGCTGCAGAAGGAGCAGGTAGACGTCGGACATGTCGGCCAGCACCAGCAGGTGAGTGACGGCTGAGAGAAGAGCGCGAGCCGCTCGCACCATGTTCCCCCTCTTCACTGATGAACACGGGTCCTCGGCAAACTCCCCCGAGGCCTGGCGCATGGAATCTCCTGCAGAGAACACACGGAAAATGGTTCGGATCGGGAATTCGAGTAAAGAAATAGTGCAAAAATATTGTATCTAAAAACTAAATCAATAGAGTCCTGGAAAAAACTACCAGGGCACTCTAAAGTGGGCGGGGCATACTTTTATACTTGATCCACAGTGACTAGCCAATCACGTGCGAGATGCAGAAGAGGGCAGACTGCACTTTCCTCCCACTACAAGTCAATTTCAAGCTTGTGTATCTTTCGTTTTACTGAAGCGCTCAAGATCTTCCACGCCAACCAATGCACGAGGTGCTATCAATAGGCGTTCCTGCCACTGCTGGAATGCGTTTTTTTCTAAACTAAGCACCTTCTGCTAATCACGCCGGATCGCCGCAATGGTGTCAAAAATGGGGACACTTGAGGGCTGCAGAAAGTCCTCGGTGACAGGGTGTGTGGTCAGAATAGCACCAGTTGCACTGGTGTACACTAGGGCTGTGCAATATGGACAAAATCATCATATTGCGATTTTGGCAATTGTTTTTGCTTTTTTAAACCTTTTCAAACATGCTTCTTCTAAATGTCTTCAGTGCACAAGAAGTGCATAACAAAACATTTCACAATAAAATAACAGTATTAATAGTTTAATAAACAAAACTATAGTAAAATTGTCTTTAAAACAGACAACATAAATTAAGATTAAACTAAACTAAATTCCAGCCATAATAAATAAACTTCAAAACTGTAATAGAAATCAAAACAAAAAAACAGATTGCTCTTTTAAAGGTTTTTTTGCAAGAAAAACCAGCATGTCCACCATATCTGTGGTCGTGGCGTAGTATTTCACCTGCTTGAGCTCGTATTCAACGCCCGCCTTACATTTCTCATACATTTCGAGAATAGCAAATCGTGTGAAATGAGTGCGAGATGGCAGCTGGTATCTTTTCTCTAGTGTTTATATTAGTCTTTGGAAGCCGTCTTTACTGAAGACGTGCACAGGCATCATATCTGCATATGTAATAGGTGACCGCGTCGGTAATTTCTTCGTGCCGTTTTGATCCTTTCTCATAAGGCATGGCGCTTGCAAATGCTTGAACAATGGATACTTGTTTAATCTGTTCGGGCTGGCTTTGAGGTGTGCTTTTCTTTGTTTCGATGGACTTTGTCGACATGCATTGATCATGCAGTTTTTTTTGTGGCGCTGTTTTAAGTGTTGGAACAGATTTGTAGTATTGCTCCGTTTCGTTGGAATAATCATTTCACAAGTCTTGCAAATTACCTTGCTCTGTGACACATCCTCTCTCCTGAATCCAAAATACTCACAAACGACTGATGTTGAATTTCTCTTTGGCACCAAATCATTTTTATTTTGACCTGCATCCATATTTTATGTACTTTCCTCCCGCTCGCCGATTCGGTTCTTCCGCTCAGCTTCGTCGTGCGCTGCGTGAGCTCTGATTGGTAAACGTCTTACATGCGCACAAGAACGTATTCTGATTAAAAATTTAAATAATATATGAAATCGCAGCCTTATGCGGTTTAGAAATCGCATGTGCTTAAATCGCGATTTTTTTGCGATTAATTGCACAGCCCTAGTGTACACTTATGACTGTCGGTGCTCCCTATGACCGTGCGTGCAGTCTTTTGCTGCCCTCTGTTGGCGTGTAATAAATCTAGTCTCGACACCTTTGGATACCACCTCGAATGCCATATCCCCACGGAGCCGATTAAGTGCAGAGAAGCATCGTCATGCTGGAACAGGTTCTCAGAGTTCAAGTGAAGAACATTTTTCATTCTACTGCATCTAAAGACGTCATACTGTGGTGTGCCTCCAACTTTGCGGTGACGGTTTGTAAAAGAACCACGATCAGGTAGCTCAGTGGTTAAGGCATGGACTATGCAGCGTCTGGGATTTGAACTCACGACCTTCAGATCTAACGTGTCACGACTCACCAGAGCAGACATCCAGAGAAAACAGATTAAACATCCAGGAGATCATGTTAACATGTTTTTATTTCACCAAGCAGAGAAAGAGAAGTGTGTTGATTAAGTCCGGGTTGTTGAACTCCTCTTCCCTGCGGCACTCAGAACCCCTCCTGAAGAGCTGAATCTGAGGTGTTTAATGAGGTAGAAAGCTCTGAGCTTCTACACCACTGGGTTAGAGTGCTGCAGCTCTGCTAACTAAACCTGTTAACAGCAGCTCCGTCTCATGGAGCGAGCGTCCGGTTTCTGAATTTATCACCACAAGTGAAAGGGTTCTGGGGTTTTTGTCTTTTTGAGAACATAAGAATGCACTGTGGTGAGAGCTCGAGCAGCTGGATCATCGTAGAGTTTAGACTTCATTATTAAATATGAAGCTCAGTTTAATTCAAACCATGTTTCAGTTCTCAGATTCCCCTAAAACTAGGGGACTGTTCACAACCCAGTCACACCCAAGCTGTCACTCCCGGGCCCCTGAGCAAGGCCCCAAGTATGAAGATCAATCCAAGTCGCTCTCAATAAAGACATCTGCCAGATGCCATAAATGTAAAACTAGGTCCTTGAGGGAGATGGAAACTTTTCTATGCAGTAGAATGATAACCATGTGGAGGAGATCATCATCACCATCACAGTCATCATACTCTGTATACATTCCTGCATAAATATGCAAGAAATAAACCAATGTGTAATATTTCAGGCAAATGTATTGGGTACACGCTGCAAATTAAATAAATAAATAAATACAAAATAATATATATATTTTATGGATTTAATGTCAAAATTCGGAAACAATAATGCATTCGGTCGGCAATGCAAATTAAAAGAATGAAATAAAATTTTACAAAAAAAAAGAAAAAAAAAAAAAAAAAAAAGTATTTCAACAAAAGCACGAGAGCGTTTACGTTAGGAAAAAGCTACTTTAATGCTACAAGAGTGTCGTCCTCTTTCGCCTGCTCCAGTTAGGGGCCGTCACAGCGAAAAATCTGTCTCCATACTCCCCCGTCCTCTACATCTGCCTCTTTTACACCAACTACCTGCATGTCTTCCCTCACCACATCCATAAACCTCCTCCTTGGCCTTCCTCTTTTCCTCCTGCCTGTAGGCTCCATCCTCAGCATTCTCCTACAGATATACCCCATGTCCCTCATCGTCCATAAACGAATGTGTAAAGGAAGGGATTTTATTTCCTGCTGGCGAGGCAGGGCGAGTTCTCGCACTGCAGAGACCTGGTGCTCTGGTGTAATAAAGCGGCGCTTTAGGGACGAGCTGGGTAAATACGACGCCGCCCTCACAAGGTGTGCAGCGATACGCAAAGCTCGCTCCATTCAGCAGCTAAATCCCAACTCGTCCACCCTGAGATCCGGCTAAAGTGCCAAAAAGGGATTTGCTTAGGTGACAATCGGCTGACCGGCGTCTCGTTTTTAATCCCAGACGCGGATAACAAACCCAAAAAGCCGAACGCCGCACCGTGTCTGAGAACAGGCGGACAGAGGTTAACTTATACTCACACCACAGCGCTGCTGAATTCTGAATTCTGATTGGTTTAAGGTCAAGGTGATTCCTTTTTTTCCTGTATCGAAGCACTCGTTCTACTGTTTTATGGTTTCTATAGCAACAGCTCTTGTACGAACTGCCACATCATTCAAGCTGAACAACAAAATAAAAGAAGTTTTTGCAGTCTTAGGAGGGGTTTGTTTCACACTGGAGACTCATTTCCCCAAATGTCAGGTGTTTTTCCACTACAGGAAAGTTTCAGAGCAGAAGAGTCTCTCTTTTTATAAAGTTTAATGAAAAGATACATAAAAAGGAAAGAAAAGAAAGACAGAAAGAAAGAAAAATAAAGACGCTTTCTGCGATTTCTCAAAAACTGTATTGCCAAAAGTTTGTGGACACCTGACCATTAGTTTGGTAGGATTTTATATTTTTTTTAAACATCCAAAGCCACATTTAGTCTCCAATTGCCGTTATAAGACCCTCCACTCTTCTGGGAAGATGTTCCACTAGATTTTGGTGTGCGTTTGTCGAGATTCAAGCAGCCATTAGTGTGTTAGTAAGACTTAAGATACTGATGTGGGTGAGGAGGACCGGGGTGCAGTCAGCATTTACATTCATCCCAGATGTGTTCAATAGGGTTCATCAATCTATAGCAGGAGATCTTCCATTTTCAAACCCATGTGAAGCAGATCTTCATGGAGCCGACTGTGTACACAATGCTGGAACAGGTTTGTGTACAGGTCTCCTAGTTCAAGTGAAGGGAAAGATTTCATGCTACAGCATCTAAAGACGTCCTGTACAATTGTGCGTCTCGAACTTTGTGGTAGTAGTTTGGGGAAGAACCACATATGACTAGAAAATTCAGGCATCCCAATAATTTTATCTGCATATTGTATCAGGCAGAAATAAGCAAAATCAAAAGAAAAGCTTCAGGTCAGACTTTGAACAGGAATTTTTAAAAAAGTAAAATCACACTGGCCTTGAGCTAAAGTGTGTCCAAGGCAGCTATTAAGGTAATCAAAAGAAAAAGAGGAAAAATCAATGAACACTTTTACTCTACTCTCATATTCCGTCGATACCAAACCGCAAAAACCTCTAAACCAAAAGCTCTAGAAAACCAGACTGAGATCTCCGTCTTTCTGAAATACAATGTGCAAAAATCAATCAGGGGAGCATTTTAATTAAACAAAAACCACAACAACCAGCCTTTCATTTCCATTCACAGTTATAAAAACGAGACCCGAACACGCTCACGATTTGTGAACAGGAAGTGAATATGGCACTGAACACACACGGCACTTAAACAGCTTTATTTCCATCACACACACGATGTCCTCTGTGCTAATTGGTTACAGTTCACCTTGAGCAAATGAGCTGTTATTTATTTATTTTAAGCAGAACTCATTAAGAGAACACCTCTAAGCGCTGACTAGATCATTAAAACAAGGAGGAAAAGAAAACACCACAGTTCTAGCTTTTTAAACAGTTTTAGTGATAAAAGCCGGTGGAGAATCGTCCTCTCAGCCGACGCATTAATACACGTGAACTAAAGCGTGTGACCATATATATTTACCTGCAGCAATCCTTTGTATCAGAGATTCTCAAAGTTTTGTCCTTGGTTTAAAATGAATGGCAACCCACGTAATTAACACCATTATTCTCCGTGAGGTCAAAAGAATCCGGACACCAGGCCCGTAAAGCCAGCTCTATAAATATATCCTTTACAGGGGTCAGAGAGGAAGGTCTCCTTTTCTTCATCCTCACTTAAAACCTTGTGTGAATGTGAACATTGACTGCACCCCAGGCTTCCTCACCTACATCAGTACCTGAGATATTAAATCACCACAACATCGGGAAGTGGTATCTTTACGGTTAAGGGATTGGACTTTGATTTGAGCGTATGGCCTTCAAATCCACATCAAGCTGCTCAGTTGAATGAATGAGATGACCAAGTCACTCTGGATAAGGGTGTCTGCAAAATGGCATAAATGTAAGAAAAATAAAAGTTCTGAACAAGCACAATGATAAATCTAGTGGAACTTCAGAAGAGTGGAGGTCATAACAGGAAATGAGAACTAAATGTGGAATGGGATGCTCATATATATATATATATATATATATAAAAAAAAAAAAGTCCCCACAAATTCTACAATTATTATAATTATATGTATGATCGTGTATCATGACTGGAGTAAGTAAATTGAACATTCTGCGATCTTGATGTTTTAAAATTCTGCTGTGTCGATGCTGGACACACACATGACCAGCTTTCACTCTAAAGAAAACGTCATGATGAACAGGAGCTGCAGATTACTGAGCATTAGGGGCAGTAAGATTCACTGATTCGCATCAGTGCATCGGAATAACATTAACGTGTAAGTGATTATCGGATACAAGAGTCACGACACATCCATTTAAAATAAAAATAAAATTATAATTAGTAGACCTGCTCTACTTTTATTATTTAAAAAGTAAGAATGTGAGCAATGTTTCAGATTGATTTCTCGTCTCTAAACTGTTTCTCGAGCTCGTTCTGAGCATGAATGGATGCCATTGAACATCCTTTTTTATTTCGAGGAGGGGGGTAACAGTGATTGGAAAAAATCATCACAAACCCTGCTTCCACCCCCAACATGCCCCAGGTGTATCATCCCATACTGATTTAATCATTCAGTAGCAGTCACACAGTAAACCACACCCCTAATCTACAGAGTTTAACCCTGGGTGGATAAAACAATCCCGTGGAGATCTTTTCTCTCCAGGAGCCAGGATCGATACGGCCATTTTCCCCGAGCCCGATAGGATCTGAGAGCCTTTAATAAACTCGTGTACATCTCTCGTCCTGATGAAAGCCCTGGGCAGGCCGTGAAAGTCGCAGTAAAGCGCCGCGCGTGGTCTGATCTCGGCCCCCCGGGTGTAACGGCGCGTTATCACCGAGTTTCCATTATAACGCCTCTACAGTATCGAGAGGCTTTTACTCGTCCATTAAAACACAAATTGAGGTCTGGACGTCGCTCCAAACATGAGAAGCGGTTCGCCGCTGATCGTCTATTAAATTAAGATTTCAATTAAAGTGATTCATCGAGATCGCGTACGAGTTACGCAATGATCAGTTAGAGGACACGCCGTACATCGACACGGAGACTCGGAGATAAGAAGAAACTTAAAATAAAGAAGCCATTAAATTATATCTAAAAGTGTCAGAAATGATAAACGCTTATCTTGAGTGCTCAGAAGGAATCGTTTTTTTCTACCGTTCTTCATCACAGGAAACAAAAGCGGTTCTTATGATATGATTATCTCAAACCCTTTACAATCTTGGAGGTGCGTTCATGCGAGTTTATAGCCGGTACGCAGGTATACAAAGCTGTATAAACTATTCCGATGCCATTTGGTAGACAATTTTATCCAGAGTGACATTTATTTCATTTATACAACTGAGCAGGGGAGGGTTAGGGGCCTTACACAAGGGCCCCGAGCTTCCGATCAGAGGCTGAACATCTGAAAATCATGTATTTTTATTGTCTTTTACCTTTATTTCTTTTTTAATTTTTTAAACACCAACCACTGCATTAATTCCCTGAATTTAAAAAAATAATAAAATGAATATCAAAATAATTATAACAATGTTAATAATAATAATAAAAGATTTTAAAAATTTCAGAAAAGTGAGTCGAATTTATTATTGTTTTATTTATTATAATCTTGTTTTATCAACTAACCCCATTTACAGCCAAAATCCATGTATATTTCCTAGAAATGTTTAAGTAATATTTTTTAAGCCAAAAATACCAGCTACAACTTTCCAAAAAGATGCACCTAAAAATGATAATGAACAAATTTATGTGCACTAAACACACACATTCTTCAACTTTATATCCTCTTTATCTCTGTAAAGCTGCACTGAGCCCTATACAGATAAAAATAAATATAAAGAATATAATCCAGACTTTTCTTCTTTGATATCACACGAGACACACACAAAAAACCCTATTTGATAGGCTCGTGAACAATCTCGAATGTCAACCAGCCGGAGATAAGGATCCAGATCCCTGGACTAGGCGTTCGTGTTCTACTTAACACAGCACTGTGGTGAATGAGCGTCGTCTCAGCAGCCGCTGATATGATCCTGAATACGCAGTATGATCAGAAGACCGCAATCCTACCTTATCTGCTGTATCTTCAGCGTGCTGACCTTTACGAAGAGAAATCGAGGCTTCGCGCAGCCCATGACAAATGACATGCCTTTATCCCGGCGTGCCGAGGTACATAACGCTCGACCCCGGGCTGTGCTTCATAACAGCTATTATGAAATAGGGCTGTAGGACTTTAGAGAGTTCTTACTTATACTCTGTGTTCTGAACAAGAGAGAGAACTTTATTCTAACCAGACTATAAACGCAAGCGTGGCCCCTCGCACGGCTGGATTCCAAACTGATGGGAGCTTCCCAAATCGGATCTCGCACGGCGGCGTCGGAGCAGACTGCTGGAATGCTCGATACACCGCCCGGTTACTCGCACTGGGGCACGCAGGTGTCAGACGTGTTACTTCAAACATCTCCAAACACCCTGAACCTGCCCCAGTCTAGACTCAGACGTGCCGAGAACACCTCAAAGCGACTGGAAGTTTTAAAAAAAATAAAAATTATATATTATATATATATATATATCTCTATATCTATATCTATATCTAATATATATATATATATATATATATATATAGATTATCTATCTATCTATCTATCTATCTATCTATCTATCTATATATATATATATATCTCTCTCTCTCTACATATATCTATCTACACGGTATATCTTATTTAAAAGACGTGAGACATGCCATGTTTGTTCACACAACGTGCTGTGCTCTGGGTTAAAAGTAACCTTGCCATTTCCTTTGGCTTTCTTATAACTGGGGTTAAGTCCAATGCCAGTAAGAAGAGAATTAAGAAGAAATTACTCTACTGCTGACACTAGCTTTCATTTCTTCCCTTTTCAATACTGCACTTCTGCAGTTTATTAGGTGCTCTTAATGTTAACTGATCACTGGGACCAGCTAAGCATGGAGCTCAAAACAAGGAGGGAACTATAAAGCATGGCTTTTCAGTGCCACCCAAATGAGGATGGGTTCCCTTTTAAACTGGTTCCTCTTAAGGGTTCTACTTCATCGCAGAGCATCATCTTTCCATACCATCTCAGAGACAGTGGACATTGTTTTAGAGCAGCTTCACAGAGAAAGTGGTTAAATAAACCAAAATAAATAAAATAAAGTTGTATAAATAAAAGTATAAGTTTGTTCCTTCCTGAGACTCAAAATTAAACCCTTCCTCATCTGGGTAGACACCGAATGTCCCTTCATTCAACTAAAGTAAAAGTAAAGGTGATAAACTAGTTGCATTATTCTTTCTTCGCACGTCCCAGTGACTGTAGAGAGCGCAGGGTCAGCCATGATACAGCACCCCTGGAGAACAGAGGGTTAAGGGCCTTGCTCAAGGACTCAGAAGTGGCAGCTTGGTGATACCGGGGCTTGGACCCCCGACGTTCTGATCAGTAACCCCAAGCCTTAACCGCTGAGCTCCACTCTCCAATCACTCCACTAGTTTACCACACAATACCGATCACTTTATCCTTTTTAAAACCAAGTAAACAAATCAACACAACAGTTTTATGGACCTGGACTAAAACTATTGCTGTAAACACTGCAGGTTTGATAGAAATATTAAACCGGTATTCAGCAAAGAGCGAAAACAAAGCAGGTGCTTCAACAACAACGAGGATGTAACGCAGAAACACTGGATGAAAGAGACGGATCTACGGTAGGAAGTCAAATTCCGATTCATGTCAGTGGTGCATTTTCAGGTCACATCCCGACTCTCGATATCATCCGACCGTGACAGCTAAGGTCAGACGAGGTCAGCCTCTTAAACACGCCGTTGACGTGCGAGTCCCTTAAACGACAAGATTGGCACACAGGACCGGCCTGTGAACAGCGATAAGGAAATCTGCTGCACTCGTACTGATCCTCTGCTGCACATCATGACCGTATACGAGGAACAGTATTAAACTTCCTGATACAGTCACTGTGTAAATACTTTATGAAGAACACAACCGGGAACTGATTACGATGTGCAACATCCACGAGTTAACAAACGGTCATGTATGAACATGCGGTGTTCCAACTTCAGCACGACTACGATTACTCTTAATGTAGATTATTAAAAATAAAATAAAAAGAATAAAACTAAATTAATTACCTCCAATAGCAGCTTAAACATTCCGACACAAATCACAGGGTTCTACGAATGTTATTTCCATAGTAACTGCTCGTTACAATCCAGTGCAAAGCCTATAAAGCGCTATAAAAGATCTGCTTTACATGGGTTGGAGTGGAAGATCTCCTGCTATAGAGCTCCAACCCTATTGAAGACCTTTGAGATTGACAGGAACGCTGACTGCACCACAGGCTTCCTCACCTCACCTACATCAGTACCACACACACTTGTGGCTGAAGGAATCTCCACAAAATCTAGTGGAACATCTTTCCAGAAGGGGAGGATATTATTCTAACAGCAAATGAAAATTAAATGGGTTGTCCACAAACTTTTGAGCATAGTGTAAAAAGAAAGAAAGAAAAAGTATAAGAAGAAAAGGCCTTATAACCCCATGAAGCATAAAGGAGTGTGAGGACCAACTGAAAGACCAGTAGGTATACCAATCTAATGGTTCAGTGTCCTCAAACTTTTTCCCATAGTGTATTTATAAAAAGAATGCTACACCATAGCACACAGCAGTAAGTGTTGAGTAACGCCCACACTAACGCCTCATTAGCGCCAGCTGCTGTGTATGGAAGTCAGCGTTGCGTGAACGTGATCAGTGTACGGAGCGATGTGAAAAAAAAAAATAAAGCTCTCCAGCAGCCTGAGAAAGAGGTAAAGTGCAGAAAGCTCTGTTGCTCCACAGTCACCTAGAGTTGATCTGCATTGTTTAAAACACACACACACACACACACACACACACACACACACACACACACACACACACACACACACACACACACACACACACACACACACACACACACACACACACACACACGATCTCGGGCACTGCGCCTTAGTCGCAATGCATTAAAATCAACAGGCTTTTCAGATATTCATAGCAAACAAGCCAGCAGCAAAACAGGGAGCAGGTGAAGTTGAGGCAACCATCTCACTTAAACCTTCCTCCTCCTCCTCCTCCTGCATGTGAAAGGAAAAAGTGCGCAGCATGAAATGATGCAATAACCAAAGGCGGCGCCACTAAGAAAGCGGTGCGACCGGTTTGAAGCTTAAAACAGCCTCCGTTCATGTCCATGCGAGCAGCACTGGAATAAACGTGCCAGGAAGAACCGAAAGGGGAAGAGCGATACCAGAGAACCAATTTTGCTCCCCCCCCCCAAAAAAAAAAAAAAAAAGAAAAGAAAACGTTCCAGCAGAACTTTTACCGGTTCTCCCAGGAACTCTCAACGGTTTCTTTGTAGTAACACATGAAAATGTTTCATGTGCACAAATGATCCCTCCAAGAAAACAACCGTACAATCACCACTACAGATCACTGAACTCACTGTTTTAACACGAGCCGTGATCTCGTTCACACTCTAAAGCGAGAACCTCCACATGATTAAAGATTCACCAGAATTTAATTTACACTTTGTGGCTGAACAGGTGAAATGATTTCCACATAAAATGTTACTGAATCCAGCCACCGGAGGCACTGTGTAAATTCAGGAGGGATTTTTGAACCAGATCAGATAGTTCTGGGGCATCATGAGGAACCCCCCCCCCCAACCTCCCAAAGAGGAGCGTTCACAGACACAAACATCACAGAAGCCCGTACCTTGCTTGCGGACGTCCTCCACGGCGGCGGTGAGCTCCTCTTTGAGAAACTGGCTATCCTTGGCGATCTTCTCGCCCTTCTCCAGAAAGTTCTGCGTGGCGCTTTCCACCGAGGCGGCCAGGACGTGCGCCTTCTTAGAGCGGCCCTTCTTTTTGTTGGATGGACCTTTGTTGCTCGAGTTCACCAGAGTCGTCACCTAGATGTTATAATCGAATGAGTATAAATAACAGGTGTGTGGGGGGTGAATAGCGAATAATTCACATGAACGCGTGCGTTTTCCTTCACCTGGGTGACGAGCGGCTCCAGGAGTCTTTCCACAGCCAGGGTGCGGATCTCCAAGCTCTTGGGATCCCATTTGAAGTTGATGTTGGGGGTGTTAATGGCCGTCATGTTCGCAGCGGGTCTGTGAATGGGAGCGGAGAAAAAATATTATTACTAGAAAAACCATTGGATGGAAAAAAGAATGCATAGCAGCAGGAAGAGGCTAATGCTAGCGCTATGGATTCTTTAGCATTTTGTCCAGCTTCAGGAATTTCTCCTGAAACTAAAAAAAACCTGACACGTCCACATATCGAGGGAGTGAATTAATGAAGGATAGAAGGAATGAAGATATTTGTTACAGTACGTTGAAATAAGAACAGTTAAGATCATATCTTTACAAAATTTTATATCAAATGCAAACACCTTTTTTACCCAAATAGGGTCTAACACTTTAAATAAATTGATAAATTAGTTTACATTATATAATCAATTTAGTTTATGCCTATTTAATCAATAAAAATTTGTATTGCATTAATGAGCTTTTTTCTACTTAATTTTTATTTTCTGTATTATTTAACAAAGCAGGCAATTTATTTTAAATTGTTTTAAAAAGTAAACTGTTCAAATGTTGATGAATGTTAATAATAAACGACAAGCAATTTTACGCTTTGCATTTCTTCCCCCAAACCGTAATGAAACGTCTGAACCTTTAACAGCTTCACTTCGTCGTCAGGGAACCACCACGACTGGGCTCGGCACTGACGTCTTTAAAACGCTTACACCGTTCAACTGTCTTACTGCGTCTGAGCGTCTCATCACCGCATCTAGTCTTCTGTAGACATCTGCAGGTTTAACGTCCAGCACGCAAGACTGTTAAGACTGTTGTCTGCCATCTTGACCCGATGGTCTCTGGACTGCCCACGACACATATGACCCCACTCAGTAACCGGACACACTTACTACTGTGTGTAGCACCGCCAAACTAGCATCCGTTTTTATACCTGTATAATTAAAAGTCCTGTTTTGAGAACTGTGAGATCAGTGACTGTTATCAATAAACTCTCTCAAGTCACACAAACTTCTCAGAATGTGCTTTCACTCTGTCATTGCAGGAACAGGGTCATAGCTTTGCCACGTGTTTCAGCATATGCTAAAAGTTAAAAAGCACAACGTAACGCTCCGTGTGCGGTCTTTTTAAAATATTAATCGATGGCGTTTTCTCAAATAATCTCGATGCCCTCTTGGTGAAACCCTCGTGGCATAAAGCACACAAGGGGCTTCTTCAGTCCAAGGTCACAGCGGAGCCGGATTGGCCCTAAAGCTTGCATCGAATCCTCAAACTAGACACGGGGGACTCCATCATCATTTGTGTCGACCTTCACTGTCCGCTTTTCGATTCTGCCCCTGGCGTGCTATCGATCGGCCATCGTGTAGAGGGTGGGCTTTAATCAGGAACACAGAGTGGTTTAGGGAGTGTAGCTGAACGAGTGAATACACTTCTCTTTCGGAACTCGCACGTGTACACAGACGCATGCGAAAGGTGGCGTTCGCGTACGGCACGCTTCTACACGTCAAACTTAACCGCTCAGCGATTTAATGAACCGCAACAAACTGTTTCTTTTGAATAGTTTCAGCTGTTTTTTACACTGAGCCGAGTCTTAATTCATTTAATCTACAGAAGACTGACCTTAAAAAAAAGAAAACCTTCACGCTACTGAAAGATTTAATAAATAAATGAGTGAGAATAATCGACTTTTTAAAAAACACTATATTTGTATTCTGATGTAAAAATGGCTTTTAAAGGCACTGAATGGTTTTAGTTTTCACTGATATTCTTGTGTTCAATTTCAGCAATTAAAAATGTACATTTTTCTAAAAAGAAAAACAAATGATTTGTTGATTTTAAGAGACTCGTCTTATTTTCTCTTCTTTAGTGTTGCTCTTTAATAAAGAACCACTTATCTGATTACTCGATGAAATAAATCCCTAGAACACTTCAAAAAAAAAATAATAATAATAATATTTGAAAGGGTATAATTGACCCGATACTCATGTATCCATCAACACCACCACAGTCACAGAACTGGGAAAGAAATTCCATAGCTGTACTGGCATTCCGTGGCTATAGCTCTGTTTATCAGCAATCTGTACAACAAGACTCACAGTGTAGTGCTGCTATCAACAACAAATCTCACTACTGATATACCACACACAGTCACCAACCCCAACCCTAAACCTCCACATCCAATCTTCAAATCTCCTCATTCAACCAGTTACCTGAGGACAAACACCAACCCTCAACCTCCACATCCAACCTTCAATTCTCCTCATCCAACCAGTCACCTGAGGACAAACACCAACCCTCAACCTCCTCATCCAACCAGTCACCTGAGGACAAACACCAACCCTAAACCTCCTCATCCAACCAGTCACCTGAGGACAAACACCAACCCTAAACCTCCTCATCCAACCAGTCACCTGAGGACAAACACCAACCCTAAACCTCCTCATCCAACCAGTCACCTGAGGACAAACACCAACCCTAAACCTCCTCATCCAACCAGTCACCTGAGGACAAACACCAACCCTCAACCTCCACATCCAACCTTCAATTCTCCTCATCCAACCAGTCACCTGAGGACAAACACCAACCCTCAACCTCCACATCCAACCAGTCACCTGAGGACAAACACCAACCCTAAACCTCCACATCCAACCTTCAAATCTCCTCATCCAACCAGTTACCTGAGGACAAACACCAACCCTCAACCTCCTCATCCAACCAGTCACCTGAGGACAAACACCAACCCTCAACCTCCACATCCAACCTTCAAATCTCCTCATCCAACCAGTCACCTGAGGACAAACACCAACCCTAAACCTCCACATCCAACCTTCGAATCTCCTTGTCCAACCATCACCTGAGGACAAATCCCATTCCAAAGTCTCAACTTCCACCAAATCATCTGAGGACAAACCCCCTAACCACAATCCCTCAAATCTCACTTCTCAATTAATGATCTAATGTAAAACATTATTTGAGGAGGAGGGAGAGGTGGTATCTTACTGGTTTTAACACATCGGCCTTTTGGTTCAAGTCCCAGTCACACTAAAAGCTGCTACTGCTGGGTCCCTAATACACGGCTCCAGATAGTTGCTCGGTTGTGTGAACGAGATAAATGCAAGTCTCTCTGGATAAGGATGTGAACACTTACATCCCACCTGCAGATCCAAATCTTCATTCAGTCTAGGATTCCACGAGTGTACTACCAAAAAAGGACAAAAATAAACTTCTAAAGCACTTCCAAGAGTACGAATTGTCCCTATGGTGCACCTACACAGGGCTCAGATAAAGATCTGGGAGAGGCCTATTACTCAAACCCTTTCTGCGGCTCAGTGTTGTGCTTCTTCTCGCCGAGATCTGGGATTGAAACAAACAGAACACACGAGAGACTCCATGTGTGGCGGTGCCCCACTTCTGCGCATGCGCAAACTTGTAACCAAGTAACCTTAGCTAGTTACTTTGTAATGCTAGTCAGCGTTGGATTAAAAAAATATTCAAAAAGTAGCGATTTAATATATAGATTCATTTAATATCAATGTATCTTCGATAAAGTCTATTTAAAGTCAGGAAAAAAATGTTTAGAAAGTTTATAAATTATATAATTTATATATTTTAATCCCAGCGCGAGCCCATGACCTCCTCCCCCCCACCCTGGCATTCCCAAAACACTATTAAATTATAAATACTTTTCCGTTCCAAACTTTAATAAATACAACTCTAAAAATACATAACAAAGTTATAACTGAAGAAAGAGAGAGTTTTTACATTATAAACTTACCCACAAAATAACCCAAACCACTTCTTCAAAATGGAGGATAAAAAATTCCCGTCCTGCCGAAAAACTTCCCCCTTACAGATTTCCCTAAAATAAACTCAGCCTCAGCGCCACTCAGGAAGGAGAAATAAACTCCCAGATGTTGGTCTCTGTGCGGCGTGGAAGTGGAGAGAAGGTAAAAATGGAGCAGTGTGAGTTTGAGTTGTTTCTCCGAGTTTCACTCCGCTATCGGTTTTTCCCCTCAGTGTACTGGGATGAGCCCCGGGACCAGGTTGCCAGATTGCTCTAAACAACCCTCTTTTATACTAACTGGCTGTTAAGTTTGTAGTTGCCAGATCGTCATTATAGATAGATAGATAGATAGATAGATAGATAGATAGATAGATAGATAGATAGATAGATAGATAGATAGATAGATAGATAGATAGATAGTGAGAGAGGATAGATAGATAGATAGATAGATAGATAGATAGATAGATAGATAGATAGATAGATAGATAGATAGATAGCATCAACCAGAAATATAAATTGTCGCAAATGGATAGATAGATAGATAGATAGATAGATAGATAGATAGATAGATAGATAGATAGATAGATAGATAGATAGTGAGAGAGGGAGAGTTTATAGTTTATTTACTACTTTAAATAAATAATAAAATAATAAAATAGTTCCCAATAAGATCCCAATATCCCCAAGCTCTTGGGGCCCTTGAGCCAGGCCCCAGGGGATAGATACAATTATACTACAGACCAAGACTAAAACCCTGACATTAATGCTCCTAATTTTGTATATTTATACCAGATATCAAAGAGATTCTCTCTTTCTCTGTCACACACACACACACACACACACACACACACACACACACACACACACACACACACACCAAAACTAATTTTTCCATTATGTTAATAGGTTCGAAGGGTGAAATCTCAATATTGGGCAACCCCCTGACCGCTTCCTGGAATGTCCTGTATGGTGACGTCACGTTGCGAATCCAGACACGCTTATCAGGTGAGATTTAGGGCGCGGCTCATACAATGCAACTCACACACACACACACACACACACACAGGAAGTTGAGAGGTTGAGTCACTGGCTTTAGTTAGGACGTGTTTATTTTCGAAGCTCATTGCTACACACAGGAGTGGTTTTTCTTTTTAGATGTGTAGGAAGATAAAAATAACACAAAGTGCAATGGTTTTGTGTGTTTTATCACAATGAAAATAAAAACAAAAGCAGTTCTGCTAATAGTGGAAATCCAGTTAGTTCCTCTTCTCTGTAACGGAATAAAGAATTGAACCCTGTGGCACTTTGTGTAATTAAAATGAAATATATACGAGTGTGTATGTGGCCTTTCTTCCTCAAATCCTTAAAGAATAATGACACACGATTTGCATATAACACGTAATCACACGTGTGTTTGGTTCGTATGTGTAATGGAAACGGACCGAGGACTCGGGTTCACGTCTCATCATTAACATATAGGAGCTGGGACAAAAGTTTGTGGACACCTTATTATAAGATTGTATGTGCTTTTTGAACATCCCGTTCCACATTTAGTCCTCATTTGCTGTTATAAGAACCTGAGAAGATGCTCCACTGGATTTTTGTGGAGATTTGTGGAGATTCGTTCAGCTACAAGGGTGAGGTGAGGTCTTTGTGCACATCATGCTGGAACAGGGTTTTTTTTTTTTCAGTCTTCTAGTTCAATTGATAGGAATATTGTAATCCTTTACATCCAAAAACATCCTGTACAAATTTGCTTCCAACTTTCTGGACACTTTGGAGAAGAAGCACACAAGGCCGGAATAGTCTGCTGTCCCAATATTGTACTCGATGTAGCGTCTTTTCAAGAAACACGATTCCTTATAAATGATGAAAACAGGACGGTTTCTCATCAACTCCTTGGGCGGTTCCATGAAATTCCGGAGTAAGAACGGGAGCTTTGAGGACGGATTGGACTGTAGTTAATGTCAACAGTCTGCTACACTGACTCAGGACTACTTTTGGCTTCTGATCATCATCACTGTACCCCGCAACATCGTATATCTGCTATAAATGGACAGTCGGTGCAACCCAGATGAGGACGGGTTTCTCTTGAGTCTGGTTCCTCTCAAGGTTTCTTCCTTATGCCATCTCAGGGAGTTTTTCCTTGCCACAGTCGCCACCGGCTCGTTCATCAGGGACAACTTACACTTATAAAGAACATATTCACTTTTAATCACCACATTATCTGTGTAAAGCTGCTTTGAGACAATGTTCATAAAAATGAATTGTATCGAATTAAAACAGTTCATACAGGTACATAATAAAGAATTGCCAGAATTTTCATCTCCTGCAAATACATTTCCACGTTAGACAGATGTAGTAAATGTGCATGACAGCCTTCCTCCATCAGAACGATCAAAAAATCAGATGTTTGAGGAGAAGAGCTTTTTCAATAAACAAAGGAATCATTTTATTTCCTAAAGTCTGTTAAAGGAGACATCAGGACGCTGGTGGGGTTTCTGTATGTTGAGTACTGTAACTCTGTAGCTAATAACGGGAAATGTGGAGTTGTGTGAACCTCCTGCTGGGGAAACAATTCACACTTCTCCACAATAACACTGGGACTGAGATTAAACACACAGCACAACTATATACAACTTACACCATTAAATCTGACCTTTTCTACCATGTGTGGTTCTTCTCCGAACTGTTACCACAAAGCTGAGGACACACAATTCACGTCTTTGGATGCGCTATAATACAATTTTGCGTTCACTAGAACTTGGAAACCCGAAACTTGTTCCAGCATGGCATCTGATCCTCTATTCAGATCTATGCAGACATTCAGTTCTGATCCATATTCGTAGACCTCGTCTACGTGTCATGTTTGAGTTTTATTCAGCAGCTCTAATCCATTCAGACGAGATAATGGGTGGAGGACAATGAAGGCGAGGTGGGAACCCAGGGGACTGATTCAGATGCTAAAATCTAAACTTATGCTAACATGAAAAAGACAAAAAAAAGGGTCAGTATATGAAACTGAAGTCAACTGAACCTGCAACTCAAACTGCAGCTGGGAATAAACAACTTTTCACCATATAACGTGGGTGATTTCCATAAGAAAATAAAATCATATGAATACATTTCATAAAACGTAAATATGTGACATAATTAAAAATAAAAAAATAATAAATTAATGTATTTTTTAATCTCAAAATGGAAATGTATATATTTATTTATATATTTATTTATTTATTTATTTAGCGTTTTACTTTCCGTCAGATTTCATTTCAGAAAGTTGATCAGCTTTGATTAATTTAATAAATTGATTTTAAAAGACTTTATTTTTGACATATTTGAACTTACTAACAAATTCTAATCACTTGTATATCAGCTTCAGTCTGTAGTCCAACATGAAGGTTATTGGGACTGAAGCAGCTCCACCCGCAGCTTCACTTCCAGGCCGCAGAGTTAAACCCAGATGATGCATGTAGCAGGTCGACGATGAACACTGTAGAGATCTTTTTAGGGGACATTCTGACCCAGCGTAAGTGAATTAAAGCTGAAATAATGCTCTGATGGGAAGAAAATAGTAGATGCTCGAATTGTGCATTAAAATGAAATGTTGTGAAAAGTTTTAAAGTTCAAACACATGACAGTTTTGATGCTGAAGAGTTAATATGATCATATCGATCCTAAACTGGGAAAATGAGAAGCGTCTAATATTCTTAACGTGAAATCACTGGTCAGAAAATGAGCAAAAATGAAAAAGCATTTTTCTGAGGCTCTCCTGTGTCTCCGTTCTCTCATATTCACACTGAAATCACCCACACTGAGCTGAAGACTCGCTTCATTTCAGTCTGATCACAGGAAAAGTTCTGTTTATAGTCTGACTGCAGTCCAACGCCTACTGTGGAAAAAACATCAGATCAGTCATCATCATCATCATCATCATCATCATCATCATCATCATCATCATCATCACAAATTCCTCCTCCTCCTCATCATCACATCTTCCTCCTCCTCCTCATCATCATCATCATCATTACATCTTCCTCCCCCTCCTCCTAATCATCATCACATCCTCCTCCTCCTCCTCCTCCTACTCATCATCATCATCATCATCATCATCATCATCATCATCATCATCACATATTCTTCCTCATCTTCCTCCTCCTCATTATCATCATCATTACATATTCCCCTCCTCCTCCTCCTCCTCGTCATCATCATCATCATATTCTTCATCTTCCTCCTCCTCCTCATTATCATCATCATCATTATCATCACATATTCTTCCTCCTCCTCATCATCATCATCATCATCACATATTCCTTCTCCTCCTCATCATCATCACATATTTCTTCTCCTCCTCCTCCTCCTCCTCATCATCATCATCACCACCTTTTCCTCCTCCTCCTCCTGCTCCTCTGCATCATAATCATCACATATTCCTCCTCCTCTTCCTCCTCATTCTCATCATCATCATCATCATCATCATCATCATCATCATCATCACATATTCCTCCTCCTCCTCATTCTCATCATCATCATCATCATCATCATCATCATCATCACATATTCCTCCTCCTCCTCCTCCTCCTCATTCTCATCATCATCATCATCATCATCATCACATATTCCTCCTCCTCCTCCTCTTCATCATTACTATCAACATCCTAATTCTTAATATTATTAACATCATCATCATCATCATCATCATCATCATCATCATCGGTATGTTGTCCCTTTTCATCATTTAGAGTTTCGAGTCACAGCAGCTTGAGTTGTGCTTGTGTAGATTTGTAGGGATTCTAGCAGCTGCAATGGTGTGAGTAAAGTCAGGTAGTGATGTGGGTGGGCTGAGGAGACCTGGGGTGCAGTCAGTGTTCACATTTATCCCATTTTTCATTCAAATATCTGAATAAAAGAGATCTGAGAGAAAAAGCACTTGGCAGTGTGATGTTAAAAGGAAATAGTGAAATAATGATCAGCATTGTGATGAAGGGGAGTCACTGCTGCTACCTGTAGGTGATTATTTACTAACACGCTACATCCTGTTTGCTTTGTGCCACATGAATCATTTATTATTCATGTTTTAACGTTTTATTCACTTATTTTATCATTTATATACAGTATTTTTTTTTTACATTTGCCTTAGATATTGTACTCTTCTCCTTGTTAACTAGCAGCACATGTATATTTCTACAGGTGACCATCACACCTACACTAGATGAACAAAAGTATTAGGTCACCTGACTTTTCCAGCCATATGTGGTTTATCCTCAAATTGTGACCACAAAACTAGAGGCACACAATAGTATAAGTGGGGGCAGTAGCAGGACATTTTCCCGTCATTTAAACTAGGAGACCAAAACCTGGTCAAGCATGACAATGTGCACAAAGCCGGCACCATGAAGATCTGAGATAGATCTTACATGACATGGAATATGTGGAAGATCTCCTGCACCCTAGGCCTCCTCACCTCACCTACCTGACTTTACTAACATCCTTGTGGCGTCCACAAATCTCTACAAACACACTCTAAAAATCTATTGGAACATCTTCTCAGAAGAGTGGAGGTGATATTAACAGCCAAAGGAGACTAAAGGTGGTATGGTATGTTCAAAAAGAAGCACATATGAATCTTATGATATGGTGTACACACATTTTTGACCACAAATTGTATAAATGGTGTATATGTGGTTCCCTTTCAGGAACTTGAGCTGCGTCGGAATGCTTTGGGAACGCGACTGCGTTGTCCATGCTCTGAGTAATGAGTCTAATCAGTCAAAATTGAAGACAGGCTGTCACATGCGGGGTGACGTCACGACCAGGGAGTATAAAGCGCACCTGGAGCAAAGACTGCTTCAGCTTCTGTTTCGTTCATAAAGCACTCTGTGTGAAATTTAATCTTGGTCTGTCTGTTTGTCTATAAAAATGAAGGCATCTAAGAAGCACACGTTGCGGCCGTGTGCTTCTCCCTGTCCTCGCTTCATTTCGGGAAGGGATACACACAGCGTGTGTGTGGCTTGTTTGGAAGCGGATGCCTATGCGGCTGCTCCGCTCCTGGCGGGCGTTCTTTGAGGAGAACGCCCCCACTCCTTGCGGTTCCGATCCCGCTCTTGCTGAGGCGGAGCGGCGCTCCGGTTCCTGGGGTTCGCTTATGAAACTCGCAGAAGGTTTGGAGACAGGTTTGTCCCTTTCTCCTTCCTCTGCTCGGTCCGACTCTCGTTCGGCTTTGGAGCCACGCCTACAGCGGTATTTCATAGTTCCCAAAAAGGACAGTGGGTTGCGTCCCATCCTAGATCTACGGCAGCTGAACTGCTCTTCGATGAGGCTCCGGTTCAGGATAAATCCTCAAAACCTCAAACAGGTCGTGTCTCAGATCAGATCCGAGGATTGGTTTGTCACAGTAGATCTAAAGGATGCGTACTTTCACGTACCCATCCTACCTTCTCACAGGAAATTCCTGAGTTTTGCTCTTGGAGTCAAAGCATTCCAATATCAGGTTCTTCCATTCGGCCTTGCCCTGCCACCCCGCACCTTCACGAAGTGTGTTGATGCGGCTCTGGCTCCCCTGAGACTTCAGGGCATCCATGTCCTCAATTATATTGACGATTGGTTGATATCAGCTCGTTTAGAGCAGCTAGTGGTCCAGCATCTGGATGTCATTGATGTCTAGCTGGGGTTTCATCTGAATACCTAGAAGAGTGTGCTTTCTCCGTCACAAAGAACCACCTATCTCAGCGTCATTTGGGATTCGGCGACTATGTGCGCACAGTTTTCCCCTGCCCGCATAGTGTCCATCCTCACGGCAGTCAGGAAGGTCAGAGAAGGGCAGTCACTCACTGTCAAGCAGTTCCAGAGATTGCTCGGGCTCATGGCAGCAGCGTCCAGTGTCATTCCACTTGGCCTCCTGTACATGAGACCCCTTCAGTGGTGGGTCATTGCCCGGGGGTTCTCTTGGAAGGGCAATTCCCTCTGCACGATCAAGGTCACACAGCGATGCCTACATGCCTTAGATGCATGGAGAGATCCTGGATTCCTACTCCAAGGCTCGGTGTTGGGAGTTCCCAGTCGTTGAATTGTGCTTACAATGAATGCATCCCTCATGAAATGGGGAGCCGCTCTGCACAAGGTCTATAAGACAGTGTCCATCTGAGGTGGCACATCAATTGCCTAGAAATGCTGGGCGTGCTTCTGGCTTTGAAGCACTTCCTCCTGGACCTCGGAGGCCATCACGTGTTGGTCGGACAACACCTCGGTCATCGCGTATATCAACCACCAGGGGGGTCTGCGTTCGCGCCCCTGTACAAGCTGGCATTCCAGATCCTACTGTGGGCCCAGGGGAAGCTCCTTCCCTTCAGAGCAGCTTATATCCCAGGCCACTTGAATAAAGCAGCAGACACCCTGTCAAAACAGTGGTCCAAGCCCGGGAAGTGGCGCCTCCACCCCCAGGTGGTGGAGTGTTTTTTGGAGATTTTGGCAAAAGCCCTATGGTTCTCCCTATATACACCAGCCCTGTTGGCCTGGCCATGGCCGAGGTTGCGCTGCTTCCGGAAGTTTGGAGATAATTCCCTGGGACGGAGTCTGTCTCCTCCTGGTAGCCCTGCGGGGATCTCTCCCCCGAGGTGACCATTCTCCAATCCAGAGATCCCTCCATTAAAGGCTGTATGCTGCGAGATGGCAACTGTTCATTGCGCGGTGCTCTTGGCATTGGACCCAGACCACTGCCCGGTTGGTTCAGTGCTGGAGTTTCTGCAGGAGCAAAAGGGTCTGTAGATCTGTAAATTGCAAAAAAAACCCCAGACGCTCCACGACGACAATGTACTCTGTCACCGGAAACTACATGATCCCACTTCCGCACCCATCCTACTCGCCTGCTCGATTAGCAGAAGGTGCTTGACATGCTTCAAAAAGAAGACTTCCAGGACACATTTCAGAGGTGGCAGGAATGCTGGGAGCGCTGTATTACTGTACAAGGGGACTATTTCGAAGGCGATAGTATAGCTTTTTGATACCAACTCATCTACTCTTTGCTAGCTTTAAGTATAGCATATAGCAAATATAGATATGTGTCTGTGTGTGAGGTTGGAAAGTGCTGACTGTTCTTGTTCATTAGCCAAATCGACTCCTTCTGAATGTTATGGTAGGTCTTCCCTGATGGAGCCCCAAAACATGTGATGTAGGTCTCTGACATTTCTCCTGCCCATGGTCCTGCTCAAGTGTCCTGTATTCAACTCCACTTAACACCTTTGGGATGAACTGAAATGCTAAATGATCACAAACCTCGTAGCCTTATCCCAAAAAGTAGTGCACAAAGACTTTGGAGAAGAGTAGAGGCTAAAATGGGATGTTCAATAGTCAAGTGTCCACATACTTTTGCCCCTATAGTGTATCAGCCGTGTAGTCTCCATAGTACAGAGTCATACTAAAGAGCTGAATGATTTTATATGATATAACCTTTTCCAGCAAGTCAGTTTTTGTCCTGTTATGGCTGTTGGTAATGTCAAGTCGAAATGTCTAGAAAGAAGAAGAGCTCAGCGGAGAAGCAGTAGGTCATACAGAACTGGAGCGTCGAGCGCTGAAGCGTGACGTGTTTAAAAAGTCTCAGTTTCAACACTCACCACTGGGACGTGAAGTGTCTCTGGTGTAGCAGCAAAATTCCATATAAATGCCTGCGGTTTGGTTCAGAGTTATTATTGTAGTGTTACTACTGTGGAAGTGTTGCTTTACTGCTTATCTGCAGTGTGGAAACACTGAGTCTTTTCTGGATTTTGAGGCACATGGATGTTCCTTTTGTTTCAACAAACTCAATAAAAGACAAAAGCAGACAAGAATTGGACAGTGAATGAGTGGAAGAAATGTTCTGTGGCCAGAGGAGACAAATTTAGTTTGAGAACAGGAAAAATTATGTTGGCTCAGGACTACAGATCTGCATCTGATCACCATCACTGCACCTCAACATCGTTTATCTGTGATGAATGGACATTCGGTGCAACCCAAGATGGGGACAGGTTTCCTCTTGAGTCTGGTTCCTCTCAAGGTTTCTTCCTCATGCCATCTCAGGGAGTTTTTGCTTCAACACAGTCGTCACCGGCTCACTCATTAGGGACAAACTTACACTTATAAAGAACATCTTATTGATTTTTTATCACCACATTATCTGTGTAAAGCTGCTTGGAGACAATGTTCATTGTTAAAAGCGCAATACAAATAAAAACAAATCGAATTGTAGATGTTATCAGACTGCCTCACCCCCACAGTCAAACATGGAGGTGGAAGTTTAATGGTTTGGGGTTGTTTCCAATCAGGGAAGGTTGGAGACTAATTACGGGTGAAAGTAAACCAACATGGCAACCATTCCATACTTCAACACCATGCAATTCTATCTGGACTGTGGCTCAATGGAACTAACAATGAGTTTAGAGAGCAAACAGTCATCTGGAGTGATATCTATCGTGGAACGACCTGCCCAGTCACCGCACCTAAATCCTATTGAACTTCTCTGGAATGAACTGGATCACAAGAAAGAAATCTCCAACTAGTGAAGAGCATCTTCGGCACGTTTTAGAAGAGGCACGGCAAAGTATTTCGGTTGAATGTTTGGAGAAAAAAACTGTTTGATGCCAAGCTGTTGTTAATGGAGGATTTTTCAATGAAAAGAAAGTGGATCATCTGGACATTTATCTATTTGTTTGGTCAAAAGAAAATCGTCATACAGTTCTATAACCTAGCTCGTTGCACAGAAACAAAAGGAAGGTGTCTCTCTATAAGACTAGCTAGGGCATGGGATCGGTAGTAAAGAGAGCATGGCCTTTTTCTCGGGTTGCTGAATACAAATCAGAACACAGCCGATGCTTTTGATTTGCTTGTTATTTAGTCTGTTTTCTCATAACTCATAATTTAATAAAGCAAAAAGCAAAGAAACATTATCGAAGGGGGGGTGTAGGGCTGAATGAAAGAAGAGTAAACAAACCCATGTTTGTACATGCTGAATTCAATTAAATAACCACACACACAGCACAGAGAACATGGAGCCACTCTCAATTTATTACTATATATTTATAGAAATGTATGGTATAGCATGGTATGGAATGAGATTCACAGCATCTCTATGTCAATATATGTCAAGCTACACATGCTACTCCTGAGATACCAGTAATTCATCTTGATGCTAACTTCTGGCTGGAGATCTCATCACCTGAAAACCTCTCTCAGGTGCTGAGGATTAAAAGCTTATGATACATACATGAGATTACACTGCCGATGCTCATACTTATAAGATTCGCTTCATCTCATAAATTCCTGGATACACAGAATGATCATCCTGACGAGGACTTTTTGCTCGTAAATTTGCTTTGGATCTATTTGCACTCTACACACTTCGTTTATACACTTCATGGACCTCATATTTGTTTATTTCCATCCACAATCTGTATAAAGACTTGCTATGTGCAATACTAATATTTTAGCAGATCACTTTAAAATTTTTTTAAATAGATTACATTTTTATGCACCATAAGGACTGAAAATTGTGTTGTTACCTGTGCAATGACAAGAATCTATCAATCTAGCTAAAGAATCTATCTATTAAAATGATCATCCAGATAAGAAAGTTTTCCCTTCTGAGTCTTGATACTCTCTCCTTTCGTTCTTTCTAATGTTCTCTCGTTTCTTCTCCATTTCTTCACCTCAGGCTTGGATACTTTTAGGAAGAACTTAACCATACCAAAGATGAAAACACACCAGGGTTCCACTTAAATAAACTAAACACTACACGTGAGTGTAAACTTGTAAGGGTAAATCTGTTTATATACTTGAAAGCTTGACTTCGCACTCCTCATTCAGCGTTCCAATTCATCCCAAACGTGTTTAATAGAGCTCTATAGCAGGAGATCTTCCACTCCAAATCACATAAACCAGATCTTCATAAAGCTGGCTTTGAGCACAAAGGTATTGCCATGCTGAAACAACTTTCGAATGAAGAGACAAGTTCATGCTCCCATATCCAATGACGTCCTATACGTCCTACAAAAAGTTTGTGAAAGAACCCCATATAGCTGAAAAAATCAGGGGTCCCAATAAAAAAGTCCATATAAAGTTTACTACAAGCCACTTGTGTGTGTGTGGTGTTTAGAGACATCTGTAGTGAAGGTTGTTACAGACACGGTCAAGATCAGGATGCAGTTCAGCAGAGAAGGAGAGAGACAACAGGAAATACAAGAGACATCATCGGTAAAATATCACTGCAGTAAAAGTGTTTCCTTTAACTATCACTTGAGTAAAAGTACAAAAGTATTTGCCTTTAAATGTACTTAAGTATCCAAAGTACTCAGATTTATTATTTACATATTTATGGCTATAATGTGCCTGTTATTATTTTTCTCACAAGACTCTTTGCTTAATGAACTCAGTTTATGTGAAAATTATGTGAAAAATTATATTAATGAGTCAAACACTGATTGATCTTTATTTAAATTATCATGAGCCAAAAACCTTTTTTTTGAACAGTGGGATAATTTGAAATGTATTGAAGTTAAAGTTTCCCAAATGAAAATCCTTCAGTAAAGTACAGACATGCGGAAAAGCTAACTTACAGTAACGCATTACATTCACTTCCCTACTGTCCACCACTGATCATAAGCATGTAGGCAGGTTTTCATCCATGCTCCATTATCAAGTCATGCTAATAGATGGACAAGACTCGTGCCGTTTAGTCGCTTGTCTTTATGGGAATGTCCGGCACCCTGTGGAATCTGTACACTTATATCAGCTTTGGTATAGATATTTTTTGAAGTTGACGAAATAATGCATTTATCAGTTGAATGATTTATGTCTTACATGCTAGGTGTCATTGCTGAAGCAGATTAGCAAAGTGAGCTAGCTGTACCAGAGACATGTAAACACTCAAGGCATCGGTTATGTTTACTGCTTCTTTTTAATTTTTTTTTATTTTTTAATGTCTCTAAAAAGGGGTCAGGGTAATGACAAGAGCAAACTGTAGATATAGATTGTATGTTGGGTTTTTTTTGTCTTCCATTAACAGAGTTGGAAAGAGTAAAATAAATATTCTACTTAAGTAAAAGCGCTATTACTTCAATAAAATTTGACATAAGTAAAATCTACTCAAGTAAATGTAGCATGTTTAAAATTGACTTTTTTTTCTTTACAGCAAGGGCTGAGGTGGGGGATTCTATCATAGGTCCAAAAGAACACAGAGATATACATTTCAAACTAGAAAAAAATAAATAAATAAAAAAAACAGAGTCCATGATTGAGTCTAATGTGAGTTATGCATTTTTACAGAAAAAATCCCCTCCTGTTATAATGTCAATTATGATAATGAGAGAAATTAAAAGCGCAGATTCAGAACTCAGACAGTAAACGCACGCATTGACGACACCGGCGTTTTTCCGCGGTGATGAAACGCAACGTTTTGAAAAAAGTGTGAGACTGGTTATTCAGTCATGCTCAAATCGAATGCAACAGTCTTAATTCAAAATATATAACACTTTTCATTCATTTTACATGATACTTAAATCATGACACTGATAATACAGCTAGCTTAATTGTGTATTGTAAGAATTTTAGCCCCAAGTCACCTTAATTTCCAACCCTGGTGCTAACCAACATTAGCAATGTCACGCAGTGATGCAAAGCAACAGTACAGCAATTATGTAATCTGAAGATATAAGTATTATTAACTGAACTCAACATGCTTGTGTATGTTTAATGTCAAGTTTTTATAAGCTGCTAGTTCATGAAGAGTAAAGTGTCGTTTAAAAAATGGCCAGGGGTTTGTTTCTTTACAAATCGACAGTATTTCCCTTTCAGCTGGGTCTGGATCACTAGGGTCTGTCTTGTCCATCTTCATCTTTCTTTCTTTCTGGGTTTAGCGCATTTGTTCTCTACCCATCAATCGATCAGTACAATAGTTTCTGGGGAGTGATTTTTTCCATTTGCATTATTTTATTTATTCATTTATTTTTACTCAGTAACAGATATGATTTAACATGCAGTTAAGTACAATACAACAACCAGTTGTATGAAAACCTGCCCAATATCGTTTATGTATTTAACTGCTAAAACAGTCGTGACCCATCGATCATTAACAGCATGAACTTCTTTAGCAGTTTGAGTTACAGGATCTCGTCTGTTGGATTGGACCACACGGACCAGCCTTCGCTCCCCATGTGTATCAATGAGCCTCGGCCGCCCACGACCCTGTCGCCGGTTCACCACTGTTTCCTCCCTTGGAGCACTTTTCATAGATACTGACCACTGCAGACCAGGAACATCTCACAAGAGCTGCAGTTTTGGAGATGCTTTGACCCAGTCGTCTGGACGTCACAATTTGTCCAAGTCGATCAAATCCTTGCGCTCGCCCATTTTTCCTGCTTCTAACATCAACTTTGAGGACAAAATGTTCATTTGCTGCCTAATAAATAAATCCACTCACTAACAGGTGCCATGATGAAGAAAGAATCGGTGTTTTTCACTTCACCGCTCATAATGTTACGCCTGATCTGTGTACTTTAAACAACTACTTCAAAAAGTAGTACACAAAAATATTCTCATTTACAGTAACGCGAGTAAACATGATTCGTTACATTCGTTTACTAATGTAATTCGTCTACTTTCCTTACTGTCTGTGAATGTAAAAGAATTGCTGGCTGTTAGTAGCAAACTGAAGAAATATCGGACTATGCAGGACGTAGAAAAGAATCATTAGGCTATCATTGGATTTGCCAATTTACTGTGTCATACTTAATTTGAAAAGCATCGAATAAATTGCTTGTTGTGTCAGTTTGTTGCTTGCAGCATGTACTGTATACTCTACATACACAGTGGTGAAGTTGAAGAATAGTGTTTAATACAGTGGAGGATGCAACGGACACTTCATCTTGCGTGGACAACAACAGGGATAAGTTCACCTCGGTTAGCCGAACATACTCCAACATTTTTCACCCTCATGCCCTCTCAGACGCTCATTGTTTTCCATGTCTTTCCGCAAGTTTATCTCTACACCATTCACATGTGAGACTGTCAATGCCTTGGACAAGTGCGAAGTTTTCCTTTTGCATAGAAACTCCCTTTTATTGCACACAAAAACGCCCACACCTTAAACACCAACTTGTCAAAAAAGTCACAGCTATTATTAACCGAGAAAGCATTAGCATAGACTTCAGCCATATGGAAACATGTCAGAGAGGACGGTACATAGTAGGAATGTTTGCTGTTCCTCTTTCAGGTGATCTTTGACTCTATACCAGATGGCCATGAAGTACACAAGTGCCTCCTCAGCGTTTGTCAGGGACAAAGAACTGCAGAGGAAAAGAAACAATGGGATGCGTTGCGTTGCTGTTTTTAATAATGCAAAAAAACAGCATGCAGAAATGTAGTGCTGAATCGCAGCTTGTATAAAAGCATTTATTATAGAAAATGTCTAATTGGAAAAACGGCTTTTTTAGTAACTGCTTGTAAGGGACTAAGTCTAGCCAATTTCAGCACTACAAGAAAATATGGATAGTAAAGTCAGGTACTGATGTAGATTGAAGAGGTGCAGCGTTTCAATTCATCCCAAAGGTGTTCAATCGGGTTGAAGTAAGAGCTCTATAGCAGGAGATCATCCACTCTAACTCATGTAAAGCATATCTTCACAGGGACATTGTCATGCTGGAACAGGTTTGGGTCTCCTAGTTTAAGTGCAGCATCCAGAGACGCCTGGTAGAATTAGGGTAACATTTTGGAAAGAATCACTTATGGCTGGAAAAATCAGGTGTACTAATACTTTATATCCATACAGTGTGTATATGCATCTATTGCATATTATACGAGGTGGTATTAAAACGTTTTGAGACTAGTTTTGTAAACAGATGGCCGCACAAGACTGCACACACAGTCACATGGAGCACCGACCCTCATTACTCAGTGTGCCAAAAGACATCATCCTGTGTACATCAGGAGCTGTGCAACTGGTGCTATTCTGACCACGTGCACACCCTGTGACCGAGCTTCTCATCACACGTGAGTTTCTCACCAGTAGCACCATGATCTCCGCACCCATCACACTCTACTGCGGACTTCACCCTCTTCCTGATGATGAAGATCCAACTCAAAGGTCGCCGTTTTTACTCCAAAATGACGATTGACAAAGAAAACTTTCAGGACTCATTCCAGAAGTGGCAGGAACGCAGAACTAGTCTCAAAACTTTTTGATTCCAACTCGTATGCCATATCTTTGAATCATTCCATACCTTTATAGTCAGGCGTTATATCTTATTAATTGATTTGTCGGTCAGGAAGATTGTTGAAGTTTCTCACACTCACTGGTAGTTTTACTGATTGGATGAAACAAGGACACATACTTTATTAGAAAGAGAAAGATAACATTAGGGTTGAATAATAGACCAACAAGGACTGTTCAGACAGCCGTGATAACAGGTTCGAGCCCACGAATAGGGACAGCCGGATCGATCCTAAAGCAGAAGTTTGATACTGGTGTTGTATAAAGGGAATTGATTCTCCTAAAACAAGGTTTTTTGTTATTTGCTGAATATAAATTGAAAATATTTGGTTCTTCTGCTGTGTTTCCTGTTGATCAAACAAACACGTTGGGGTTCTGTCACTAGGTCAGGTATCGTCCATCATCTGGACGATCTGAAATTTTATTACAAAAGGCGGGAGATTCAAAGAAGAAAGAGGGAAAATTTCACCATTCCCTTGTTCATAAACAAAAACCCTGAAAGAGGCAGAAAGTTAGAAATACATGATGACAGTTTGAATATGGTTTATGTGAAGAATTATACTGTGTTATAAGTTTGTCTAAATTTATAAATAAATGATTAATCATTTAAATACATGTAACAAAAGAAAAGTCCAGTCCATTGCATTTGAGATTATATTAAAAACGATGGCTTTCAAAAATACGGCTTTGGTATCTGTATTAGTATTGGTGGTACAGGTACCAGACTGGTATTGGATTGAATAAAATATAAAGATAAAGGTAAACCCTGATCCTACCCATAATCTATGAATTATTCTGGATAGATTTCATGATCTTATATTATACAGTGTAGTAAGCACACAAACAAACAATTCAGGGATGTAATGTTACAGAAATGAAAAAAAAAACAAAACAAAGAATTTTCTGCATTCAAATCAGTCCCCACATACTGTCATTATAACTTTCACTCTTCTGGGAAGATGTTCCACTAGATTTTGTGGAGATTTGTGGAGATTCAGTCAGCCACAAGGGTGTTAGTAAAGAGAGATACTAATGTAGGTGAAGTGAAGAGGCCTGGGGTGCAGTCAGCGTTTACATTCATCCCAAATGTGTTATAGGGCTGGAGATCTTTACTTGAATGAACATTGTCTCATAGCAGTTAATGTGGTGATAAAAAATAAATAAGATGTTCTTTATAAGTGTAAGTTTGTCCCTGATGATTGAGTCGGTGGCGACTGTGGTGAAGGAAAAACTCCCTGAGATGGCATAAGGAAGAAACCTTGAGAGGAACCAGACTCAAGAGAAACCCATGCTCATCTGGGTTGCACCAAATGTCTATTTATTACACGTAAACAATGTTGAGATCTGTAGTCCTGAGTCAGTGTAGCAGACTGTTGACATTAACTACAGTCCAAATCCATCCTCAAAGCTCCTGTGTTACTCCATAATTTTAAAGATCCCCAGACCATTGATGTAAAACCATCCCCAGCTGCACAGAGGCAGGCCGAGACGAAGCGAGCAGATTCGGGTCTCCAAACCTGTTGGGTCTGAGTAAGATTTAATGCTCTTGCTTTCAGTTTCAATTGCATCCAGATGGTTGTGTGTCAGTACTTTTGTCCACTATTTGTTATATATTTTTATATATATTTTTATTTTTGCAAATAAAAAGCATTGAGTTCATACAGAGATGCTGGAACAAGTTGAAATGAATGGAAAACTTCATGCTACCACATCCAGAGACATCCTATAGATACATAGATATAGATATAGATGTGCCTCCAAATTTTCATAACAGGCTGAAAATCTCTGGTCTCCTGATACTTATACTGATACTTCAACTTCATTGAGCCCAGACCACCAGATTATCCCACTGAGAGAGTTTCCAGAGTTAAACTAATCACTTGGCTCCACATCTCACTTGTACAAATTCACCCAATAGTGCACTTCTGAATCTAAAAAAAAAAAAAGAGAGAGTACCATTGAATAATCACCACATAAATACTTTATTTAAATAGAGAATAACAGAAGCAAAATCACTGCATATACAAAATACAGCTGGAGATACTGTACATTCTTCCAGTTTGATATCATCCAGGACAGAAGATTCCTAAAGACGACTTAAAAACTGATTGGCTACAAATCCAGACATACATTCACTCAGACGCAGTAACATTTCACCACTTCCGATTCTGTATTTTATCTATTGGCTTGTGTTACTCTAAAAACAGAGCTTTTGTTTGCATTACATTGCATCTTTCACAGTCTTGTTTAAGAACCAAAAAAAAAAGAAATCATCAATATTATATACAACAATTAAATAAAGAATAACATCATTGACTGATGACATCATTGACTGAGGAACTAATTATGCTTTATATCATATGCAAAGTTTCATGATTAGAGCTTTATTTTAGGAACGAGGACATCAGTGTTGCGGGTGATTTCTCAGGATCCTCGCTTCAGACTCTCATTTCTTGCCGGGACCGTAGGGGTCATGAGTTTGATCGCCAGCGTTTTCATTGCCTTGCTGCAGGCGACTATCCAGTTCATGCATATGGCATGTGGAAAGCATACAGCCACTTAGAGGATGGCTAGAACAAAACACACAAAACAAGTGATACGTGCTTTCTTTAAAAAAAAGAAAAGATTAGACCCTCATTTCTACATTTATCTGACATACTGAGTACTATATATTCTTTGCTTGTTATGATCAAACTCTTGATGTCACCCAAATGAGGATGGGTTCCCCTTTTAAGTCTGGTTCCTCTCAAGGTTTCTTCCTCATAACATCTAAGGGAGTTTTTCCTTGCCACAGTCACCATGGCTGCTCATAAGGGATAAACACACATCATTCACCTCAACTCTTAAAATCTGTAAAGCTGCTTTGAGACAATGTCTGTTGTGAAAAGCGCTATAGAAATAAACTTGACTTGACTTGACTTGTTGAATAAGAAGATTAACAGTCTTGTCTTACTTTATTCGGGTGATTTTCCACATTAAACAGATACAGATTCAGTCTTATGACCATCCTGATCGAAATTCACACTTTTACAAATTGTTAGAAAAAGCTACAATTCCAGACCAGACAGATGGAATTAATGGGAATCTTAATGAGCAGCTTGTTCGTAAAGAAGTTTGGGAATTGAAATCATTTTTTTCTACATCCAAAACAGAATAAATGCAGCTGCCATTGAACAAATAGCCGGAGAAAAGATTCAGGAGGTAAATGAATCACTTTTGTTTCTTGTACAGATTTTATTAGAGGTTTCACTTTATAAACGAAGCAAGAATTACCAAATGAACGAACCACCACTAATTGACCGAAAGTGTGGAAGTCCATCTTTTATTGGAAGGAAGTGACAGAATCGTGCATACTTACAATAGAACATTGAGGTTCCTATCCTGTAAGGGAGCGCTGGACGAATTAAAGCTGCTGTTGTTATCCAAGCTGGAAAAGGCATTAGATCCTGGTTTTAAAACATTTGTAGATCGATATTTTCTCTCTAAAAATGTGCTTAAATAAAGGGGGGGGGAACAGAGTCCTCCTAAATATTTCTACACATTTTTACACTTTGTTAGCCATTTTCATTCAATCTTATGTTTCATTCTGATCCTTTCCACATTAGTGCTCCAATCTTATCCAACAGACCAACAGTTAAACGTCTTACCGTGTTCTGTTCTGTGTGTTATTATAGAGAGGATTCCCAAGAACCAAGCTCAGGAGAAGTGCGCTGAAGATCCAGAGAGGAAGCATGATGACTGATCTTTCAAGTGGAGACTTTTTGAAATAAATGAATCAAAGGTCATTGTATTTATACACCTCAAATCGCTCACACTACTTTGTAAACACCCTGTTATCGATTCATCCGTGGTGAATGTTCTTACATTCGCAGGTTACTGTTTGAACAAAACACACAGTTTTTTCATTAAAGAAACAAAGAGAGAAAAAAGATGTTAGATAAATGGACTTCAGAGTGACCTGGTCGTGAGAACAGGTTTGAGCCCATGAGTCTGTGTGAACGGCCTTGGACGCTTTGGTGTGGTCGTTATCTCAAATGATAGGTGTCCTGTTGAGCTATAGGTTATAAGATAGAAAACAAAAGGGATACTGTGTGGGACACATGAATAGTCAATTCAGTGACTATACAGAGGAACAACACCTTTAAGTCAAGTCAAGTTTAGCGCTTTGCACAACAGATATCGTCTCAAAGCAGCTTTACAGAATTTAACAGTTGAGGTGAACGTTGTGTATTTATCCCTGATGAGCAGCCATGGCGACTGTGGCAAGGAAAAACTCCCTTTAGATGTTTTGAGGAACCAGCTTGAGAGGAACCAGACTCAAAAGGGGAACCCATCCTCATTTGGGTGAAATCAAGAGTTTGATTATAGTCTTTAAACAATACAGAACACTGGAGAGTGAGAACTAACATGAGTACTGGAGTGTGTGATTATGAGTGATGATTATGAGAGACATTTGACGTTGAGGAACCAGAAGCTACTGAGCTCAACAATTGTGATCATCATAGATCCAAAACCAGCTTCTCCATGCCAGAACCTTTAAATACTCAAGAAAGTCCAGTATCCAAACACCACATGAGGTGGAATCCAAAAACTATAGACAAAATTTCTGATCAAAACAATTCAAATAAATGTTCAATGCTATGAATCAGAAACCATTCAATAAATCTGATGCTTTTTTCAGGCTTATGATTTTAAGCCAAAGGACCTTGGATTGGTAGCTTTCGATCTTTGGGATAAAAACCAGAAAATGTTGATGAACCTGGACCACTGGGCAGTTCCTCGAAGAGCATTGTGTTCTATGTAATAGTTTCCGTAATGATTCATAGTATTGCACGTATATTTGGAAGGTTTTGATCAGAACTTTTGTCTAAGGGCCCTGTTATAGTTTTGTTCCTCTGTATATACTGTAGTCACTGAATTGAGTATTGATGTGTCCCACACAGTATTTCATTTTGTTTACTGTCTTATACCTCTATCATTTAAGATAACGACCACACCAAAATGTCCAAGGCCGTTCACACAGACTCATGAGCTCAAACCTGTTCTCACGACTCTGAAAACCAGGCCAGATTTTGACCTTCTTTTATTTTTTTAACTAACAATGTGTGTTTTTTGTTCAAACACCATGGATAAATCGATAACAGGGTGTTTACAAAGTAGTGTGAGCGATTTGAGGTGTATAAATACAATAAACTTTGATTCATTTATTTCAAAAAGTCACCACTTTTAAGATCAGTCATCATGTTTCCTCTCTGGAACTTAAGCGCACTTCTCCTGAGCTTGGTTCTTGGGAATCCTCTCTATAATAACACACAGAACAGAGCACGGTAAGACGTTTAACCGTTGGTCTATTGGATAAGATTGGAGCACTAATGTGGAAAGGATCAGAATGAAACATAAGATTGAATAAAAATGGCTAACAAAGTGTAAAAATGTGTAGAAATATTCAGGAGGACTCTGTTCCCCCCCCTTTATTTAAGCACATATTTTGAAGCAAATATCGATCTACAAATGTCTTAAAAGCAGGATTTCATTCCTTTTCCAGCTCGGATAACGTTAGCAGCCTTAATACATCCAGCGCTCACTTAAACACATCCAAGGAACATTCCGAGGGTCTGTTACTGTAAGTATGCACGATTCTGTCACTTCCTTCCAATAAAAGTTGGACTTCCACTCTTTCGGTTAATTAGTGGTGGTTCATTCAATCATTCATTCTTGCTTCATTTATAAAATAAAACCACCAATAAACTCGCTCACCTGCTTTTTGTTTACTCCCAGCTGCATTTATTCTGTATTGGATGTAAAAAATTTAGATAGATAGATAGATAGATAGATAGATAGATAGATAGATAGATAGATAGATAGATAGATAGATAGGGAGAGAGGGAGAGATAGATAGATAGATAGATAGATAGATAGATAGATAGATAGATAGATAGATAGATAGATAGGAGAGAGGAGATAGATAGATAGATAGATAGATAGATAGATGAATAGATAGATAGATAGATAGATAGATAGATAGATAGATAGCGAGAGAGAGATAGATAGATAGATAGATAGATAGATAGATAGATAGATAGATAGATAGATAGATAGATAGCGAGAGAGGAGAGATAGATAGATAGATAGATAGATAGATAGATAGATAGAAGATAGATAGATAGATGAAGATAGATAGATAGATAGCGAGAGAGAGAGATAGATAGATAGATAGATAGATAGATAAATAGATAGATAGATAGATAGATAGCGAGAGAGAGAGAGATAGATAGATAGATAGATAGATAGATAGATAGATAGATAGATAGATAGATAGATAGATAGATTTATAGCGATAGATAGATAGATAGATAGATAGATAGATAGATAGATAGATAGATAGATAGATAGTGAGAGAAGATAGATAGATAGATAGATAGATAGATAGATAGATAGATAGATAGATAGATAGATAGATAGATAGATAGATAGATAGATAGATAGATAGAGAGAGATAGATAGATAGATAGATAGATAGATAGATAGATAGATAGATAGATAGATAGATGAGATAGATAGATAGATAGATAGATAGATAGATAGATAGATAGATAGATAGATAGATAGATAGATAGATAGATAGACAGACAGACAGACAGACAGACAGATAGATGATAGATAGATAGATAGATAGATAGATAGATAGATAGATAGATAGATAGATAGATAGATAGATAGATAGATAGATCGATCACTTTGTTTATCCCCCTGGAAAGTAAATGTAGAACAGCTGCCCAAAAACTCTGATATTATAGATGTAAAAGAGAATAAATATATGCAGTATAAAGAGACGTATATAAGCACATTATATATCTATATGAAAGCGTTAGTGTGTACAGATACAGTGAGGGTGTGATGTAGTGCAGTAAAGTGCATACAGTAGCAGTACATGTGATTCTCTCATCACTACTGTCAGTGGACTGATCTTCAAAAGGCGAGGATCCTGAGAAATCACACGTAACACTGATGTCCTCGTTCCTAAAATAAAGCTCTAATCATGAAACGTTGCATATGATATAAAGCATAATTCCACTCTAACACATCAGTCAATGATATTCTTTATGTAATTGTGTTACGTTCCTACCTTGTCTAGGCCTAGCGGAGTGGCACAGGCAAGAGAACATGGACAGTGCCAAAAAAAGAACCATTGGGAAAAAACTACTCTAGGCTGTACTTTGAAAACTAGCCTAACTAACAAACAGCAACACACTAATTGACTACACTTGGCTACGCGATTAGGAAAATACAAGGGGTGGCACCTGCCCTCTAACCCAGGGTGTCTAAACAATGATCAAACCTACATGGTGGAATGTAGGTGTGCACACATACTTACCTGTTCTCAAACCACATGAGCTAGCATGATGGGGGCAACTAGCAGACAGGGTGGCAACTAGCAGATGGGGGGGCAGAGCAAACAAGGAGTGAGGAAAAATAGAAACCAGGTAACAGCACAGACACGTAACACCAGTTGTATATAGTATTGTTTCTAGAGTAACACAAGCCAATGGATAAAAAACACAGATTCTGAAATCAGTTGTGAAATGTTACTGCGTCTGAGTGAATGTATGTCTGGATTTGTAGCCAATCAGTTTTCAAGTCATCTTCAGGAATCTTCTGTCCTGGATGATGTCAAACTGGAAGAATGTACAGTATCTCCAGCTGTATCCATCTCTATGTCTGTATATGCAATGATTTTGCTTTTGTTATTCTCTATTAAAATAAAGTATTTATGTGGTGATTAAGCAATTGTACTTTTTTCGATTTAAGATATCTTGAAGTGAACTATTGGGTGGATTTGTACAGGTATACAAGTGAGATGTGGAGCCAAGCGTTCAGTTTCAGTCTGGAAAATCTCTCAGTTGGATAATCTGGTGGTCTGAACTCAATGCAGTATCATTATAGGTATCAGGAAACCTGTTTTTCAGCCAAATGTGGCAGCATGAAATTTTCCCTTTACTTAAACTAGGAGACCCAAACCTGTTCCTGCATGACAATGCCCAAATCCAGCTCCATGAAGATCTGTACACAACCCCAGGTCATGTGTAGGATCAGGATCAGCATTACCATTAACTTTCTATTCTATCCAATACCAGTCTGGTGTCAGCTCCACCAATACACAATACCAATACCAGTATTTCTGAAAGCCATCAATATTAATATAAAATAAAATGCAATTTTCTGTGATATACAAAGCCAAGTAAGACATGAACCATAATGTGTTATCAAGTTGATGCACGGTAGTATCTTGAAATGTTTAATAATGCAAAGGATGATGAGAAGTGAAATTGTAAAGCCATGCGATGGTCGTTTTGAGATAAATATAGGCTGAGACCGCTACCACCTGACAGGTTTTAACCAGATCTCCAGGGGGTCTAGTGGGAGAAAGCGAGGCCGGACACCAAACCACCAAGTGTTCTAATTTTCCTGAGTGTTGCTATGGTACTAACCAAGCTCCTGGTTCAGCTTCTACATCTGGATTTTAGCCTCTGATCAACAACTTCCAGAAATAGGATCTACCAGACTCAGTATGATGAGTATTTTCTAGATCAGTATACTTTCGGATTTTTCTTTCTCCAGATTATGTTTGGTGACCTGTAAAAGACTGAATTCCTTGAATCAGCAGCTTGTGTCGTCGTCATCATCATCATCGGAATCTTCATTGATCCCATAGGGGGAATTGTTGGATTGCAGTTGTAAAATTTAAGTAAAAATGAAACGGAAATAAATAAAAATGTAATAAATATGCAGTTGTATATTAAGTGGAATGAAAAGTGAAGCAGTAGTGAAACAGATAGGAGAAAAAGGAACACTACAGTGACAGTTATACAAGTTATTGCACGTCAAGTATCAATTATTATTATTACTGCCCTGAAATTATTGCTGGATAATTCACATAATTCATGCTGGGGTGAATGTTTCATTTCACCATTTGAGCTTGAACTTCTACAGGACAGGATTTTGTGGAGATGATATTTTCTCACTAGTCCACACCAGGAATATATATATATACAGTGGAACCCGGTTATCTCGCCCTCGGTTAACTCGACAACCCTATTAAGTCGACGTTTTTGAAGTGGAACCGCCAAATTCTCGCTTTTTCGAAGCATTTTTTATCGGTTATGTCGCGGAACCCTAATATCTCGAGCACAAGGGGGGAAAAATTAGAAATTTTAACGTCAGTTATGTCGATCGGCACTGTGCAGCCGCAGAAGAACTCATGAAGTGGCGGAAAAATCAAACCTTACAGATACTACAGGTGTTTGTATTGTATACTGGTGAATCTCTGCTGTTAGTAAGTGCACATATGCATTTTTTTGTTAAATGTTATGCGATGAACGGGAGCGCGGCGCTCCCGGCTTCAACTCCTTACCGAGCGTGCGCGTCGCTCCTTACCGAGAGAGCCGTGCTCCTTACCGGCGGGCGAGCAGGGTAAGGAGCACGGCTCTCTCGGTAAGGAGTTGAAGCCGAGCTTCAGAGAAAGCGGCCGAGAAAGCACCTGCCACGCCCCTTCGGCCGTTCACGTTTGAGACTTTTCTGTCCCTCGCTTTTGGTTCGGTTTTGGATCTTCCGGTTTTTCCGGCTTCGCGCGTGCCGGTCGCTGTATTTTTTAATTTTCCTATTTTTCCATTCACAAACTCCCTCTCTCTCTCTCTCTCTCTCTCTCTCTCTCTCTCTCTCGGCTTATCTCCCCCTCGGCATCGCGGATGTAAGTTTTTTCGGACACTTTGCTTTGTGTGTTTGTGCGGATTACTTCAGCCTGATGGTCATAAGTTTTCAGAAACTTAGTTACTGTTTTTTTCTCTTTTTTTCCACATGTGGACTAAATGTGAGACGGCACTGTGCAGCCGCTGTTTTTTTTTTTTTTTTGAGCGATCTGTGTGTTTATAATGTTGGAGAATATAATAAAGGTTTGTATGGAGAATGGACGGTGGTTTGTATTGTATACTGGTAAATCTCTGCTGTTAGTAGGTGCACTTATGCCTTTTGTATGTACATTTTTATAGCATGACTTCATCAAACAAATCGCGGCAACGCTGTTGTGTAAAAACCTCCAAAAACACGTGCATGCACATTCTCATTTATTAACGCACATCATGTACATAAAGAAATTTCAAGCACGTTAATTTATTGCCGCCATTTTGATTTTTGTTTATCTCGATCATCGGTTACCTCGATGCTTTTTGGCGACCCCCTACGACATCGACATAACCGGGTTCCACTGTATATAAAAAACACTTTATTGTTTTTGGTAAAATACCCCAGAAATGGTTCAAAAGTGATTTTAATGAATCTAATAAAAGAGTTTTAGCAAAAAAATGGATGTCACAGGAGAATCCTACCCTGAATGTATGAATGGAAACACAGTAGATATTTATGAAATGGAGCAAATAACAGTAAATCATAAACTGGAACAATTTGCATCAAATATGCAACATTTCATAGACCTTAATCAAAGTTTATGATTTAAAGAAACATCACTTCTTATATGTACATGGTTTTCTCTCTTTGTTTTTTCTGTTTATATTGTAAACATAAGTGTAATGTGCATACAATATATACATGAGCAGATATGTATGTGATGGGGGCCGTGCATTTGGTACCCTGGCCTTCAGTGAGGACATACCCAACTTAATCCACCTCTTAATACCACCACTATCACATTGAAATTATAGAAACCATCAATACTGTACAAAAACGCAATATAACAACACGTGGCATTACAGAGAGAGAGGCATTTCACATATGGAGGGTGAAAACCATTTTACTGAAGCAAGAAACCCAGTTAAGACTCCAAACCTCAACACTATAACCTCAACTGTGCACCTACATCATCTGGAGCAGTTCAGAATCAATATTTGTCTAATAACATGACAAAAACAAAAATGTAAATAAAACACAACCTACTCACCAGAGATTCAGACTCGTAATGTGCAGCGCTCCTCAGAGGCTGTAATCCAGTGGTATCGCTCGTATTCACTGGTCTGGAAGTGGTGAACAAACCCTTTCCCAGGCTGAAACATGCTAGCTCGCTTCAGGGTTGGCCGACCTCCTCACCATGTCTAGCTTTTCTTCAAAATGGATTTTTAAGTATGTTCAAGACCAAATCAATTTATTTTCCTCTGTAGGCATAAAAAAGTCTAACTCAGATGTATTAATGTGTGCAGAGCTACAGATGTGTTTTGCCAGTCAAACTTGGCTGCAACAGAAATCAGAATCAGAGGACAGAAAAATGCTGACGCTATTCTGTGAGGCGAAAATGAAATCTGTTTGGTAAAGGAAACAGAACCGTTGGTAATATTCTCAATGGTAAAAGGGCCAGCAGTACTGACTTTGAAGGCCCTGGGCAGCACATAGAGGCTGAAATCTGATTGGACAAAAAATCTAACATCCACATAAACTGTTGGGAATAAATTCATACAATTTCATGGAACAAATATTAGAATTTAGGTTGTAAATGTAGGTCAGTGCTTCTGATAGTGTTTAGGCCAGCAGAGAAGGCTTTGCTGCCCCTGACCACCCACCACTGATATACAGTGTGTGTGTGTGTGTGTGTGTGTGTGTGTGTGTATATATATATATATATAAGACCCATTATGAAAGTCCTAAGAGGTCATGCATTATATTTTTTTTCTTTCTGGATTTCTTGGAATCATCCATGATGCTGTGATGATGCTGCCTGATGCTCTTATGTGGAATACACAAAAAAAAGTTTATGTTGTGATCACAGGGAAACAAGAAAGAAAAAAATATTTTAATGCATGGCCTCTTAGGACTTCCTAATCCATGGCTTTCCCAATCTCTCCTTTATTGTCAATGTACACTTCTTTTGCTTGCACATGGCAGCATTTCCTTAAAGATTCTGTCACATAGTCTGTCTGTACTTAAAATAATTTTTTTCCAAAAAGAAGGTTGATATTAGCATAGAAATGAATAGGTGATTCATATTAAAAGGAGGGCTTGTGAGTCCAAAGGCTCATGTAATAAACTTCAACTGAGATAATAACATTCCGAAAAAAGCCCTTATAACGCCATGGGTTTGCCCCAAAGGGGACACGCTGGTATAAACCGAAGTTATGTTAAGAACACCTCGGCGCTACGACACTTATATTTGTTAACTGAAGTGCGTACGGTGATGTCAGGGGATGCACCTGAAGGCCTCTCAACCTCCACCAACTTGAATACCAATGTGAAGTTTAATGAACAAGTCAGTGGGAGTTCGAAAGCAATAACTGACTTATCGCGAGGCCCAGCGGTGTTTTCAAAAAAGCATCACAGCATTTTGAAAGGCTGTAGAAACCGATGACTCAACGCGCAAACGTTTAATCCTCGTACCCATTAATATGCTGATTTTACAGCATGCTTATTTTTTACTACATCATAATCACACCCCAAACCCTAACACATCTGTGCTTTACACCGCTCAGAGCCTAGGGTTCAGCACTACACTATCCTATGTCCCCGTATTGTAAATGCTCAATTCTGATTGGTCAGAAGGTCTTTTTCGACATTGGTGCTGCTTCAGGAAATTGAGAAAGACAGATTGGGGTGAACTGTGGGCTTCTATATAAGTGCTAATTAAGTGAACATGAATCCTGTGCACAAAACGACATGTAACATAGTCCCGGGAGGTGCAGTGGCTGATGGGAAACTTCTTTGTGACATAATCCTGACATGTAAAGTACAAACCAAGCAAACAAAACAGTAGAATCCATGAACTGTGGGAATGAGGCAAAAGTTTGTGAGTTCAAATCCCAGCACCACCAAGATGCCACTGATGAAGTTGTATAAAAAAATTGGTAAAGCTGCCCTAGATAAGGGCATCTGCCAAATACCATAAATGCAAACTTGGTAGTTTAGTGGTTAAAGCAATGGATTAAGGCATTGGACATTGGATTCAAAGGTCGTAAGTTCAAATCCCAGCCACACCAAACTGCCACTGCTGCGCCCCTGAGCAAGGCCATTAACCCCCTAACTGCTCAAATTGTATAAAAATAAAAAAGTGTATTATTAGGTAAATGTGGTAGCTTAGTGGTTAAGGCAGTGGACTAAGGTATTGGATCTGACGGTTGTGAGTTCAAATCCCAGCAACACCAAGCTGCCCCTTCTAGGCCCCTGAGCAAGGCCCTTAACCCTTAACTGCTCAAATTGTATAAAAATTAAAAATGAGACAATTGTAAGTGTATTATTAGGTAAATGTGGTAGCTTAGTGGTTAAGGCAGTGGACTTAGGTATTGGATCTGAAGGTTGTGAGTTCAAATCCCAGCAACATTAAACTGCCCTTCCTGGTCCCCTAAACAAGGCCCTTAACCTGTAATAGCTTCTCAGTTTTATGACGAATATAAATGTAAGGGCCGCTTTTTAATAGCCCCCTTTTTGGAGCCATTATGACAAGGGCATAACTTGAACTTAATGAGGAATTTTTTGGAACAAAAGTGTTTTGTGGGTGGGGTTACTATAAATAGATAAAAATTGCAGAATTGCAGTGGTATAAAGTATCATGAACTTCACATCATGTATATGTGTGATGAAGTGAGATACCGTTTTCACCCTGCGCTTAATAAAATATTAATAATATACATTCTCGTTATGCAAAGGCACAAGCTGTACCAAAAAGAACACGCATTAGCACGAGGGATCTCCGGGAAATAAATAAATAAGTAACTCCACCATGATAGACTGAGCCGAAGGCGTTGTAATAGCATTTGCATACAGGGAGGAAATTGCTTTACAGGGAGAACACGGGGCATCATCTGAAATCAGCAGCTCTGGAGTATGAAGTGCATTAATAACAATCAGGACTTGTTCTTCATGCGCTACAGGAAAGAAGGGGGGGTGGGGGGATCCTGCTCAATTACATGGCATATGTGTAGCCCTGAAACGAACAGCTAGGAGCTTTATTTCATCCTTTACTGTACCGATACGTTTTCCCAAATTGTTCTCGCTCGGCTCCTTCGCGCTCTTTGATCACTCGCTGCGGCGTGGAGCAAATTGGTTTGTTCACATTTGTGTAGCTGTGCGTAATGTCAGGAAGATTCGAAAAGTGCTTGCTCGAAACATTCGTGGGATTGATGGCGAGTAATTGAGCAAATCGAGTGTCGAGTGCAAAAAAAAAAAAAAAAGAAGAAGGAAAGACAGGAAGAAAAATACAGCAGGTAATAAGTCCATGAATGATACAGGAACATGTGTCATAATAAATAAATGATGAAGGACCTGAGTTGGAGCTGGTAGTGGGAGGGTGCAATGTGTCCCACTTGGGACCACAGGGTGTCTTCACTTTGCTCCTCATCACTTCCTATCATCACAAATCTGGGTTCCGTCTCAAAAACACAAACGCCTGTCAGCCCTGGAGGTTTGTTGACCTCAGATTTGACATGCCACACTCACTGTGCACTAATAAATGCCAGAGGTAATGGAAACGTAGCACCAAACACACCCAAATGACCAAATGCACATTAAACCCTCAAATATCACTAGCCATCAGCCCCTGGTGGTCTGAATTGCCCCAATGAAGCTCAATCAAATGTGAGTCAACCACAAATTAAAACACCTTTTAAAGGTAACTAGTCTTGGATTGGGACAACACTGCTATTCATGGCCCATTAAATTCCCTAGCAGTCTATCCAGGGTGTGTTCCTGCCTACTCCTAATGTTCCCAGGATAAACTCCAGATCCACAAAACCCTGATCAGGATAAAGCATTTGCTAAACCGGAATCAGTTTTCCAACAAAGTCTTGGTTCTGTATCAAACACACACACAAAAGAAAAAACAAACACACTGATTAACACTTAATGCTGGCCTTGGGTTGAAAAAACAACCCCCATTTGCTCCAGTAGGGGTTTATACAAATAAAGGCTCTTATCCAAAGCACAATAGTGGTGCAGTCCCTGGATTAGCTCACCACCTACTGTGTCCTAATAAAGGCTCTTTTAAATTTTGTCCCAAAACACACCCCTTATCGGCCCTTGAGGGCCACTAGCCTTGGATTGCAAAGACAATGGTCATTAATAAGCCCCGTTGCAAATTCAGGCACAATCTAAGTTAGAATTGTGAACAGCCATCGTTTGTGGAGAGACTGGAGAAGTGCCCGTTTAATGGTCTAACAAATCTGCAAAGCACTCATCAGGCCTGAAGGGCTGCTAGCCTGGGATTGGAACATCACCTTTCAATACCTTCACAAATCTGGGCCTTGTCCCAAACATGAATGCATGCATCTATTAACCCTAAGCTTGGAATGAAACACCACCACTCACTGTGCCCTTGTAAGAGGATTTAGAAACCTACATTGAGCATGTTTGGCATCACAAAAATCTGGGCCTTGTCCCAAACACAAATGCAAGCATCCATTACCCCCCAGACTTGGATCGAAAGAGCTCAGATCATTCTGGCTCGATAAAGGCTATTATTTACAAGCTAGGCACCATCATTGCATTAAAACATCTTCTCTTATTAGTTTCATATATTAGGCTTGGTCCCAAGCACAAATGGGCTAGCACTAGCTCTCATTCCCTTTAGGTACCCCTTGGACTGGAATAGAAAGACCACAGAGGCCTAGCAAGGGCTTTTACAACCCAAGCTCTAATGCTGGATTGGACATTCACCTCATATTATCTTAGCATATTTGGACTTTGCTTCAAATATAAATTCAACCCTAGACTTGGATTGAAAACGCAGCATTCTTCGTGCCCTAATAAAACCGTTTACTATCCTAGGCTCCATCATTGGATTGGAACATCACCTTTGATTATCTTAGAAAATCTTTGCCTTGTCCCAAACGTAACTGCAGAAACATATTGTGGATTAGATGTTGGACTTCAAATCGGAAGTTCATAGGTTCAAATCCCAGCACTATGCTGCTGTCTCTTAAGTCTCAATTGCCAGCTGTATAACTGAGATACATTATATTGCCAAAAGTTCGCGGACACCTCATCATAAGTTTGGAATGTGCTTTTTAATCCCAATTTGCTCTTTTAATTTCCTCCACACTTTTGGGAAATGTTCCATTAGATTTTGGAGTGTGCCTGTGGACATTTGTGTTCATCAGCCACAAGGGTGTTAGTAAAGTCAGGTACTGATGTAGGTGAGAAGGTGAGGAGGCCTGGGGTGCAGTCAGCGTTCACATTCATCCTACAGATTTTCAGTCATCAGTAGTAGGGGTCTTCCTCTTCAAAATATGTAAAGCATATCTTCATGGAGCTCAGTTTGTGAACAGAGGCATTGCCATGGTCTGGTGTCTCAATACTTTTGTCCATTTAGTGTAAGTCGCTCTGGATAAGGGTGTCTGACAAATGTGCCCAAATAAGGACTTTTATAACCTAATCTCCATCATTCGATTGCTTCATCGAGAGGTGATTAGCTTTGCAAAATCTGGGCCTTTGTTGCGTCTTAGATACAAGTTGTGCTCCATCACTGGATTGAAACAGCATCTCTGTTATAATCATGGAAAATTCATTCCTTGTTCAATTACCCGTAGGCTTGGAGAGCCAAACTATAGTGCCCTAGTGAAGGTTTTCCTAGCCCAGCTCCACGTGGTGGATTGGAACATCACCACATTCTCGTTGTGAATTCGTGCCTCATCCCCAATAACTCTTCAAGAGCTGATCAAAAAGAATAGGAAGCATCCCACACTGCATTTTAATAAGAACTGCCCCAGATCTGGGTTCTATCCCAAACGCCAATAGCTGCATTCTAATAATATGAGTTCCGATCTGGTTTAAATAATGTATATAAATAATCAAAATAAAGAACCTCATGCTCAAGGCACAAACACAGCCGGGAAGTGAACCTGTGAAGCAGAATTAATGGCTGTTCTAAAGTTTTATGGTCCGAATCGACACATAATGGCTTCACATAATGAATCCGGTTAAGGTTTGTGTTGTTGTTGTTTTTTTTCCTAAACAGGGGAAGTGAGGTGTGATTTACACGTCACATGAAGTGTGCTATAAAAAAAAATTCATGCCACATTAACAGGATGTAAACTCCTGAGTGCTCGACGCAACACGACTCTCGGAAAAGAACGTGGGATCTGTAATAGAGTGGATGCTTTCTTCAGCTGAGGGGCTTCAAGGTGAGTTGTTTGTTTCTTTATTCTGAGTTTAGTGCATGCAAATTGATTATATAGTGTGGGATAAACAAGAGACTGAGTGGGCTATGAAGCTGATGTAACACTCTGGAGAGATAGAGAGAGAGAGAGAGAGAGAGAGAGAGAGAGAGAGAGAGAGTCGTATATATTTTGAAAGATGCGAGTTTAATCGTAAGGAGAAACGCATTATTCTCTTGCATTATTAAATCATGTTTGTGTCAGTCTTGGATTGCGTTTGAGGAGAAGTCAGGGTAAAGTCTGAACAGTATTGCAAAGACAATGTGTCAGAACATAAGCACGAGATCAACAGTAACACGATAGACCTCAATGGAAACTGTTCAATACTGAAAACTAGGGTACTAAATGAAATGAATGTGGATGGTGAACACCATGAAGATGGCTTTAGAATGAAAGGATTCCTCATATCGTCTCAGGCCATGTACATAGTAAAACGTTTTCATTTCAAAACGCATATTTTTGCTCTGTTTTCTGTTTTCTTATTAAAAAAAGCTCTCCAAAACGGATACATTTGAAACCGCTAATTTCGTGTCGCAGTGTGGACTTTGGAATTTGAAATCTGATTGGTTGAAGAAACAGAGCTATTTCTTAATGAGACGATGGTAAAAGAGCCAGCAGTACTGACTTTAAAGCACCTGTGCAGATTAGTTTGACATGGCAGCACATAAAGGCTGAAATCTGATTGGACAAAAAATTTTACATCCACATACACGTACTGGAAGCAGTGCAGCCAAGAGAAACGCTACAAAATGAAGAAAATAAACTGTTGGGAATAATTTAAAACAATTTCATGGAACAACGAATTTAGGTTGTAAATGTAGGTCAGTGCTTCTGATAGTGTTTAGCAGAGAAGGATTTGCTGACCCTGATCGCCCACCACTGTTTTTGCTCATGAGCAGTACAGGGACTTTCAGAGTGGATAAGTAAATTTTGGAAAACAATCGAAAACGAAATCATTTTTAAACAAAATTTATCTGAATAAATGTAGACGTGGCCTCAGGGAGTTTTTCCATTAGCACTATTTCCTCATTGACCAAATCAGGACCCAGCACATTTTTTACAGAATTAACAGGAATGAATACTCAAAACTAACATCTGACAACATTAAGTGCAAATGTACAGCATAAAAGGACAACATAATCTATGAAGACAGTAAATAAGGTGACACTGTAGCACCAACCAGTACCGTTCAAAATCTTTGGGCCGATGAAATGTCTGTGTAAAAATACATTCTTTGAAGTTCTAGCAGCAGAAAATTCAAAACAGCAACCTTTGTGCAAATCAGAATGCGACACATCGTTCGTGTTGTTTTGAGCGGCATGCGGTCTTTAAGATCGAGAGATCAGGAAGACCTCCAACGAGCTCAACCCCTGAAATTGTTGAAACTGTTCGGCAACTTGCGCATGATGATCAGCAGAGAAAGATCCACAGGATCTCACTTCTGCACCTACGTTACTCGCTAGATTTGGCTACTGTCTCCTCGTAGAGGTGGTGGGATTTAAAATCACAACCTTCTAAACAGAAGTCCAACATCTTATCCATTAAGCTACCCATTAGCATTTGGGCCAGTCCTATTCCCTATTCTCTATTCCTACAAAGTTGTGGTAACAGTTCGAGGAAGAACCGCATATGACCGAAAAAAATGATGGTTTCCCAATATGCTTGTAGAGCGTAATTTAGGAGTAAAGTCAACACTTGAAAAATTTAGTTCATCAATGTACAAGTTCATTCACCAAATGTCCAACAAAAATGAGCTCTGTAAGAACAAATGAAGTACTACTGTATGAGTGACTTTACTTCAGCCAGTGTACGTTCAGACTTTATTCAGCACTATAGATTTGAGTTTATCACTGTAAAAGTAGAAACGTTCATTTAATGCTGTAGAGATTACTTATGTATGATTCATACCATCAGTGAAGGTCTTATTTTAGCACTTTAGGAGTGTATTGAGTACTTCTGGCATTGCTCAGCTGAATTAAATAGTAAAATATAATAGTAAACAGTCAAATAAATAAATAATAATTTCAATAAATGGCATCAAATCCACAATCTAGTGAAAATCCTCATGGACTGTTGGTCCATTTATCGGCAGAAATTGCGACCACGCAAATGCCAACCACGAGACCCTGTGCCCTGGGAGCCGCATTAGGCTCTTTGTTAAGCGATGCGAACAAGAGGAGCGGAAAACGAAACAAAGGTCTTTAAACGCTGTCGTTTTCTGGGTTGTTACCGACATTTTTAGTCATGACATTTAAAAATAAGACGGGCTGCAGAAAGGATTCATGTAGAATTTGACATCATTTCTCAAGCAGTGATAAAACTGGGGGTCTGTGGCTGATCAGCCGGTGGCTGCCCTCACCCTCTGCTGACAGCTCCATCCCGGGAGCTGCTCTAATTTATTCCTCTATTCACTGGGATGGACTACGAGGGAGGTGAGACTCTAGGGCTCTTCGGTGTAGTGATGAAACTCTGGCGCAATACGTATCCGAGTCAATCTCATGCAGAAATAGCTGTAAAGGGTCTTCGGCTTTGCCCGTTGCTGCTCGTGGAACCTGCTGCTGAGCTCAGATGCCCCGTCTGTCCGGACACGGCAAAAATGTTATAGTTTAAAATCTATCAGGGTTTTAAGATTGACTGTTTGATTATATTTGAGTGCAGGACATGGGCATTTATTATGCAACCCTGGAGGTACTACAAATATTATATATCATTGAGTAGTGGGCCGTTAGGAACACCAAGGCCTTCTCTGCTAGTTTAAACTCAGAATCACTCTTACGTTTTAATATATTTTTATTCATGAATATGTATTAAATTATTACCAATAGTCCATTCTCTGCTTTTCATATCATGCTGCAAGAAGCAGCGCAACCGAGAGTAAATTTACGTCGGACTTTCTATCCAATCAGATTTCATCCGTCACATCACTGGTTGCCGCGAAGCCAGAGGAAATAAACAGCGCTGCCACCTGATAGATTCAAATCTAACTAGAAGCTGTTGCTGTAACCAATAAATCGTACGTAATGTTGATTAAAACAGTGGACTTCTCAGCAAAAGGCCATGGGTTCAAATCCCAGCAAAATCAACCTGGGCCCTTGAGCAAGACCCTTAACCCTTAACAGCTCAGGCATATAAAAGAGATAAGAAATTGCGTCTGCCAAACACCAGAAATGTAAATTCTAATATAAACTTATAAACATAATATAAACAACTGCTACAAAAATTATCTAAATTCTATATATATATATATATATATATATATATATATATATATATATGATACACCAACTTCTGTAGCACAGGGGCCTTGCTCAAGGGCCCAGTAGTGGCAATACTGGGACTTGAACCCTGAACCTTACAAACAGTAAACCAGAGCCTTAACTACTGAGCTGCCACTTCCCTCTTACTTCTCCCCTGTATGTGGACTGGGAAATGGTAGTCCGGATCATCCTGGAGGATCTAAAAACCTACACACACACACACACACAACAATTTGTAGAACAGCTGCAAGCTTCATGCATTATTCATTGCTAATGATAATGCATGAGACGACTCATCATGGCTGCCCTCTCAGAGGTGTTCATTACACAGTAGAGGAGTTAATTCCACAGTTGTAGGGGTTAATCCAGTAATGTAGCGCTACAAGAACATTGTAAATCCTAATCCAGATGTACTGCTAATTATATTGTATGAGAGCAGACACACACATCTGTGCACTTTTTATACATTTGGAGAACGAAAAAGAGAGTAGGTCAAAGCTGGTGCATCCCCGACTCATTAGTTTCCATGGTGCTATCAATTCTAACTAATGTATTTATCACTAAGCGGCATGCTAATGTCACACGGATGCAGATAAATGTTCACTCAGATTCTCCATAGATATTTAAAACTTCACCCCATTTTTGTATTGTGTATATCGCACATTGAATGTGTTCCTCGCCGATTTATGATCAGTGATTGGTCATTAAGAGCCACGGTGATCAGTGATTAGTCATTGAGAACAATCGTTATCAGTGATTGGTTATTAAAAGCTATGGGGGCTAGTGATTAATAGTTTAGAAGGGGAATTAGTGATTGGTTTCTGGAAGCAATGGTGCTAAGTTAATTGAGTGTTCAATGGTGCAACGGTTATTGAGAAGAATTGTAAACAGTGATTGAACTATAGGAACAGTGGTGATTAGTGATTTGACATTGAAAATGTCAAATGATGGTGATCAGTGAATCGATGGCTGAGAATGATGTAATTAGTGACTGGTTTCTGGGAACGATGGTGAAAAAGGTAATTATTGGTTTCTGGAAACAATAGTAATCAGTGACTGGTTATTGAAAACAATTGTGATTAGGGACAGGTTATTGGAAAAAAGGTGATCAGTGATTAGTTGTTGAGAACAATAGTGATCAGTGATTGGCTGCTGGGGAAAAATGGTGATCAGTGACTGGTGTTGGGAACAATAGTGATCAGTGACTGGTTGTTGGGAACAATAGTGATCAGTGACTGGTTGTTGGGAACAATAGTGATCAGTGATTGGCTGCTGGGGAAAAATGGTGATCAGTGACTGGTTGTTGGGAACAATAGTGATCAGTGACTGGTTGTTAGGAACAATAGTGATCAGTGATTGGTTGTTGGGAACAATAGTGATCAGTGACTGGTTGTTTGGAACAATAGTGGGAAAAATAGTGATCAGTGATTGGCTGCTGGGGGGTGATTAGTGATTGGTTATTGGGAACAATGGTGAGCAATTAAAAATAAGTCACTCAAGGCAACTAAAAAGCTAGTAAGAAGCAGAGGGTCCACACCCACCAGAAATAAACTCCAAGCGACTTGTGCTACCTGTCAGGTGAGATGAACTACAGATGGTCTACAGTGGGGAATATCCTTTGTGCTGTGCTTCTTTTTCATTGGAAATCTCACAGCAGGAACCTGAGATAGGAGGCGAAGTAAGTAAAACATTCATTTTCTGCTTAGCTGGATAAGCCTGGTGTGTGTGTGTGTGTGTGTGTGTGTGTGTGTGTGTGTGTGTGTGAGAGAGTTAAATTCTCAGTGACTTTATGTTGGATATGTTGGAGTTCTGGACTATGTGAACTTCAGTTCTCTGGTATTGATCACTGCAGGAAAGTTTATTGAACAGCAACACAAAAAACGGTATTTGCTACAGCAGCCCAGTCTCAGGAGCATTCCTCACAATAACAAATATTGGAGGAGAACTCAGGCTTGATTACTTCACATGATTGTTATCAGTGGACCTGCAGCCCACACTGAGTGTCTCTGCAACAATCATAGACCTAACAAGCAGTTTAGCTCATCTGCAGGGTTTCATGTTTACTTACTCATACTAATGTAGCCAAGGTCATATAAAACACAACCATCACAACTTCTTCAGGTTTAAAAGCGACTATTTGACTTCAGCAACCGAGTTCGAATGTCCAAATCCAGCTAACATTTGGCAAATGGTTTTTAATAAAGATGCATCACATTTACAATTCATATTAGACTATTGTGAGTCCAGAATACGAACAATTAATTACACATTAAGTTTTGTTCTCCACCATAGAAACTGTCAAGGAAAAGGCTTAACGTGGACTAGATGCGATAACACAGCGTTTATTAGAAGACCAAACTCGATCAAACTGCTTGTATATACATAGTATGCTTTATTATTAATGTGTTCACTGAGTTTGGTCTTCGCCGTCATCGTGTTAAACCATTAAGCTTTTCCATGTTATACGTTTTAGAATGTACCCTATTGTGCGATTAAAATTAGTAGCCATTAAGATAAAAAAAACCGAAACATTTTTTTCTTTCCTTATATTTCCACTGTTCACCCACTAGATGTCGCCATTGTGCCTCTGTATCCCTCATTTGTTACCAATTGTCTCCACCTGTGTCTATTCACCCCTGTGTGTATTTAAGGTCCTCTGTTGTCTTAGTGTCTAAAGTTATCTCTCTGTCCTCTCAGGGTTTATTTCTCGAGTAGCCCCTGTTTCTGACTTTGTATTTAATTTAAACGATTGGGAGTTTGTGAGTTCAAGTACAAATTGGGGAAAAATGGTAGAGAATTGTGCCCCTAATTGGTGTATAATGTTTAATCTCATTAAAATCATTTTAATATAAAATATGAGCTTCCTAAAAAGGATCTGCTCAAACATTTGCTATCTAGTCTGAGTGATTCATATCATCTTTAGAACCAGAGACCCAAAGGAACGAGGAAAAAAAACAACAACCAACAACAAACTTTCTCCTGCTTCCAAGTTCAGAGTGATAACATTCACAGGTCAAAGAGAAAACCCAGATCTCACACTTTTGGGGATTTTCAGGTTCAGAAAGTCGACATTCATCTTCTGCAATCAGAAAGTGTTCCAAAACACGACTCGCCCCTCCTGCCCTCGGTCTTCACACCCCTTTACGCTCATGTTCACAGCTTCTTCACTGTTTTCTGGAAAAAATCTTCCAGCCGGAATGCCTGTGGTTGGGCCTGAGTCTCACACACACACACACACACACACACACACACACACACACACACACACACACACACACAGAGACAGAGGCCTATTGCGTTATACAGAGATGTGCAGCAGGTGTGAGGATCTGCAGATGGGTGTGATAAAGTGTAGGAGGTGAACTTTCGCACTCCACCACAGCAGCACTACAAATACAACAGCAACATTAAACAACGCTGAAAATAAAACTTTCCTCTCGGTCTGTCTGACTTCTGGACTTCTCACAACACCATGGTTTAAATCATATGTTTTTTACACATTACATAGGACATGTTTTTTTGGTTATTTAGTCATTTTTTAGAAAAGTAGGCAGGAGTACAAGGAGATGCGGCAGCAGGTAAAGAGGGATGTGGTGAAAGCCAAGGAAAAGGCATACGAAGAGCTGTAGGAGAAGTTGAACATTAATGAAGGAGAAAAGGATTTGTACTGATTGGCCAGGCAGAGAGACCGAGCTGGGAAGGATGTGCTGCAAGTTAGAGCAATAAAGGATGGAGAGGGAAATGTGTTGACTAGTGAGGAGAGTGTTGAGAAGATGGAGGGAGTATTTTGAGCAGCTGATGAATGAGGTAAATCAGAGAGAGAGAAGGTTGGATGATGTGGAGATGGTGAAGCAGGAAGTGGATAGGATTAGTAAGGAGGAAGTGAGAGCAGTGATTAAGAGGATGAAGAGTGGAAAGTCGGTTGGACCAGATGACATACCGGTAGAAGCATGGAGATGTTTAGGAGAGATGCAGTGGAGTTTTTAACCAGATGGGTAAAGATTTTGGGGGTGAGAAGATGCCTGAGGAATGGAAAAAGTGTTTGCTGGTACTGATCTTTAAGAATAAGGGAGATGTGCAGACCTGCAGTAACTACAGTGAAATTAAATTGATCAGTCACTGCAGCTGGAAGTAGCAGAGCTGCAGATGTTGAGGTTTTCGTTGGGAGTGACGACGATGGACAGGATTAGAAATGAGTTTATTAGAGGGACAGCGCATATAGGACGTTTTGGAGAGAAAGTGGGGGAGGTGAGATTGAGATGGTTTGGACATGTGCAGAGGAGGGACATGGGGTATATCAGTAGGAGAATGCTGAGGATGGAGCCACCAGGAAGGAGGAAAAGAGGAAGACCAAGGAGGAGGTTTATGGATGTGGTGAGGGAAGACATGCAGGTAGTTGGTTTGAAAGAGGCAGATGTAGAGGACATGGGAGCAGCCGAAAGAAGAAGAAGAAAAAGTAGAAGAAAAAGGGGTCTTTGGCTATTGTAGTAGACTGTAGATATTAATTAATTACAGTCAAAATCCATTGTCAAAGTTGCTCAGTCACTTCATGGATCTTCATTGGCTGTTCATGTGGAACCGTCCCCAGATGCATAGAGTGCTCTCCAATTAAAGAGAACATTTATAATTCAGGCATTTATAAATCAGCCCCTATCAGTTATGAGTAAACTGTGGTGAAAGAAAAACTCCATGTGATGGCATGAGGAAGAAACTTTAAGAGAAACCAGACTGAAAAGGAAACACATCCTCATCTGGGTGGCACCGAATGTCTATTTAATATAGTTCTATCATTGTTGAGGTTATCAGCTGTTCAATGATAGACACTTAAATGCAAAACTGTTCATAGCAACTTTAGTCCTAAAGCATAAAGAAATGAACATAGTAAACAGAACTACATTAGATTGCAAAAAACTAGCAAAACTAGCTGATTACACTCGGCTAATCTCACAAGAAATGTTCTCTATCCTAGCTTAGCTAGAAATCCAGCAACAGTGTAGGTGCATGCACAATTAAATCTGTAACTGTTTATCTCATCGGTGAGCCACAATATTCCTTCTGAGACGTGTGTGTTTGCTCGAGCCTTGTAGCTGCTCACACTTAGGAGGCAAATGTCAGCAAACATGTCGAAAATCCGGCAGGAAAATTGAGTTCCAGGTTCATTCATGTGCCTCATTACGGTTTTTCTATAACCTTATGGATCCAGATGAGGTCTTTTGACGCTAAACGTTTTGGCTTGTAATTTGCCTTTGACTTCAAAAAAACCTGCTGATTGTAATTCGGAAGCAATAGGATTGTATTCGCTGTTTTTTTCCTGATGACACACCACTTTTTTTTGGTGATAAAATATGAAAAGTGAATGAAAACGTGTTAACAAAAGACCAGGGTTAAAAAGGGAACAGCATACAGAGTAGAAAATGAAATATACATTGCTTGTACATATTTCATAATGACTTTCACTGTAACTCTCAGGACGGTTCAGGAGCTACAGTGAAACAGTGATGTCTGTGTGGTGTATATGTGTAGAGCTGAACTTATACAAGCATAACAGGTTTAATTTAGTGGTGTAAATGTTGTGAGCATGGAGATCTACAGAGCGCGGGAGGAGGAGGAGGCAAGTGCCGAATTTTTCATAGAAAAACAGCAACAAACAAGCAGTGAGAATGAAAAAACCCTGAAGAACCTACGGCTATGCTGAGACTTGATTAGAGAGGCTAAAATAAGAACGAAAAATACACTCAGCAGGTGTGACTTGTCTCGTCTCTGCATTGTGTTTCTTTGTTAATGGAATCAATGAAACTCTTGAATATGTGCATTTGGGACAATTGGGCTGTCATGTGATTTTGGCCCTATGTGAGGTCTGCAAAATAAAAATGGCGAAATAAAACGGTTTAGATTTGGTGGACCCATTCCACATTTAGTCCCTATTTGCCATTATAAGGTTATAAGGACCTCCATTCTTCTGGGAAGATGTTCTACTAGATGTTGGAGTGTGCTTGTGGAGATTCATTCGTCCACAAGGGTGTTCGTAAAGTCAGGTACTGATGTAGGTGAGATGAGAAGACCTGGGGTGCAGTCAGTGTTTACCTTCATCCCAAAGTTGTTCTGTAGCAGGACACTTAAGATCATGGAGATGGCTTTGTGCACAGGGTTTGAATCTCCTTGCTCAAGCGAAAGGGAAATTTCATGCTAACTCATCCAAAGACGGCTTATACAACCGTGTGCCTCTAATTTTGTGGTAATAGTTTGTGAAAGAAACATATATGGCTGGAAAAGTCAGGTGTCCCAATACTTTTGCCGCTATATTGTATTTAGCATTAAGGACAAAAGTTTTGGCACCCCTTTATCCACCTATTCACCCAAATACTAAGCTTTAATAGAATGTACAGTTCATCCCCTGATACAGTCTCATCATGTACATGCTAGTGTACTGTAATACACAAAATTCCCAGAGATTTCCAAAAACAAGATTTTGTTTCCCCCTTGACCGAAATCCTTCTTCGGCTTTGTGTAGCCTTCAGTTTTAGAAGCAAAACCTTTTAAAATGTTTAAATAAGAAATGGTCGATTCCTGGTTCAATCCTCAGCTCTTGTGTTCGTCTCACATCACATTTCCTTATGGTTCTCTGATTTCCTTCAAACTTCCAAACCGTGCAAGAAGGGAATGGGAATGAAATGGGAATGAAGTTGGAGTTTGGGTCAAATTCAAATCCCAGCTCCACCACTGTGTCCCTCCTGGGCCCTTCAGCAAGGCTCTTAATACCAAATACTTCATTGTAGAAATAAACTGTAAGTTGCTCTGTTACAAAAATATAGTGAGTGGATTTGTGTGTGGTGTCTTGATATGGTCTACATACTGAAAAATAAACAACAACAACAACAACAACATCCGAATGGAAAAAAATGGTTTGGTTGGAACTGCAAACAGCAGGGGAGTTTGCTTTTGCCACAGTGTTTGTATTCACAGAAAAACAAAATACAAAAAAATAGATGGAATAAAGAATAAGAAAAAAAATCCAAAAACCTTGTCTCTTCTGCTAGGATTTCTTCATGACAAGCATCAACAAGCTGGTTCAATGTGTCAAAACCGAAGAACGTGTAAAGCTGTAAATCAGAAGGATATGTAGAAACAGAGAAAAAAACAACAACAAGCATTGATACATGTGGAAATAACACTATATGGACAAAAAGTGTCTGGAAACTTGACTTCTCCAGCTATATGTAGTTCTTCCCCAAACTGTTACCAAAAAATCTGGTCTTTGGAGATCTTTAGATGTGGGAGCATGAAAGTTTCCCATTGCTTGAACTAGGAAACCTGTTCCAGCATCACAATGTCCATATGCACCAAGCCAGCTCCATTAAAACATGCTTTACATGAGTTAGAGTGGAAGATCTCCTGCTGTAAAGCTCCTAATAAATGAATGTGAACACTGACTGCACCTCAGGTCTCCTCACCTCACCTACAGCAGTTCCTGACTTTACTGACACCCCTGTGACTGAATAAATCTTCACAACATTCTCAAGGGTGGAAGTTATTATAACAGCGATGTGGAATTGGATGTTCTAAAAGCACCTACAAAAATCTTACGCTTAGGGGTCCACAAACTTTTGGTATTGTAGGTCTATGTCCAGATTTATGTTCGAATTGAGGTTGACCATGTCAAACTGTTAAGCCTGCTAATGCTATTTAAAAGCTTGCGCATTGTACAAAATCCACTTACGCCAATTTTATCCTGATAATAGCCGAGTGACCGAGCGGATAAAAAAAAACATATTTTGTTCTCGAAACTCTTCCTAGAAGGTCATGGCAGTGTGAGAGCAGTAGCTTCTGGGTAATCTCCGACTGCAGCAGGACTTGCCCCTGGATGGCCCATGGGTGTCTGAGGTGTGATTCTGAAATACAACCCACACCAAGAAGCAATAAAGCTCCGAGTCATCGGCTCATTTCTCCACAGAGTAAACAATCCGGGACTCGCTGACAGCTCCGTCTGTCCTCAGTCACGCCGAGGTGGCTCCCTGAAAGCGCCTGTCAAACACGCTCCATCCTGCTCTATGTCAAGTTATTAGTGGGAAAAAGGAGGAACCTGACAGCTCGTATTGTCCTCTTGCAGTTGGCCCGAGCTTTATTTCCATTCAATCAGGATGAGTATGATCGCCTGACAGCGGAACGAGGCCCAATCACGATTTCAATGCAATTTAGGTCTCAAATTGCATGTCATTTCATTTCATACTCCCAGATCACCAAGGGGGTTTTGAAATAATCGAGCAATATTGCAATGCCTAATGTCTAGAACGTAGACGTTTATCGCGATTTATTTATTACGATATACTTTTGTATGCTTTGACATTGACCTGAAAATATCATGTGATAGAATTCTTTACCCTCCCCCCAAATCAAGGGGCATACGGTTTTATTATTCACGTTTTCACCTTGAGTTCGGCTGTGATGATTAAATACGTAAGTATTCAACCCTCTATTACTGTGAAAATCCGAGTGAATGCATTTGACACCTGTCTTCAGTGGTGTCCTAGCTAAATCAATCCACCTCTTAATACCATCATTATAATGCCACGTTTATAGATACCATCAATCTTATAAAGAAATGCAGTATTACGGTAGGGGCACACCCATACCAGCAGGTGGCAGTAGTCTGTATTCGAATACAGAACCTGGAGAGCCAGAAGTGTGTATATATATATATATATATATAAAGCGAGCAGCGTTCACATCTGGCGTAATCGTTACGCCAGATGTGTTAAAACGGATTTGTGTAGCTTTTTACAATCACGTCTGCTTCGTTGGCACTGGAATTGTCAGGTCTTCTTTCTTGTAAAAAGAAACAGATAAGAAGAAAATGCACTAAAGGTGGAAAATCCTTTCTTACGCATTCCCTCTCCATTGTTGTTTTTCTGTTGTCAGTTCCATTTTTTTCTTGTGTGCTCATTCGCTATGGGAGTTCTCTTTCTCCCAGAGAAGCTCCTCTGCTGATTTGACTCGGCTGAAATAAGACATGCAGGTAGTTGGTGTGAAAGAGGCAGATGTAGAGGACAGGGGGGTATGGAGACGGATGATCTGCTGTGGCGACCCCTAATGAGAGCAGCTGAAAGAAGAAGACGAAGAAGAAGGGGTCTTCGGCTATTGTAGTAGACGGTTGATATTAATTAATTACAGTCAAAATTTATTATCAAAGTTGCTCAGTCACTTCATGGATCTTTTGGCTGTTCATGTGGAACCGTCCCCAGATACATAGAGTGGTCTCCAATTAAAGAGAACATTTATAATTCAGTCATTTATAAATGAGTCCCTATCAGTTTATTCCTAATGAGTAAACCAGTGGTGACTGTGGTGAAAGAAAAACTCCATGTGATGGCATGAGGATTAATTAAAGAGAACTTTGGATGTTATGGAGTTTTGATGCATAGGTGTATCTATTTAATATAAACTAAGGGTGGGAGTGAATACTTTCTCACTGAAGCTCGTTTGTGCATGTTATTTCACTTGTTTTGTTCTTCATTGAAAAGAAAAGCACATTAGCACTGAAAGCTCGTCTCGAACACTCACGACAGAGATCAGCGCCCGGCGTGTCTTCAGTAAACAGCCGTGTGAATAATACTAATAAACTCATTATTGCTTCGGTCAAATCTATAATTACCTCAAATGTGGCAAGAGAAGAGACGTCAGTTTGGATGAATGCACTTTAATTACAGAGTCGATTTAGCTAAAAAGCTGTAAGGCCTCTAATTTATACAACACAAAGTAGCATTTCCTACATAGTGACTAATATATAAATACATTTTTACTGCATGCATATTAACAGAGAAAAAAAGAAACGAATGAAAAAAGTAAATCAGATTGTAATGTTAGATGTCTGTCGTCTACATATTTTTTTTCCATTTTTCTCTGCGCACATTCTGATTTCCAACCACGTCCGTTTTTTTGACGATATCGGTCTTGTGAAATAATGAGGCGACATTCAAATGAGGCCTTGATTCAATTTTACTCGCTCACAAGGACAGTTAATCTCCCTCGAATATGTCCAATGATGAAAAGGACATTTATTGAAAAACGGGGGGAAAAAACGAGAGCCGTGTGAAGGAATAGTGATTTAAACCTGTCAGCTCCGATATGCAGAAACGAGTTCTTATCTGATTCCGATGGAAACATGGCTGAAGAACCAAGAGACAGACAGATGGAAAAAAAAATAGCATGACATAGAGGACATTGACATTCAAAAGCGACATTAAGGACAAGTTGTTTGTGTGTGTGTGTGTGTGTGTGTGTGTGTGTGTGTGTGTGTGAGAGAGAGCTGGGAGATGAAAAACTGTGTGTTCCCTGATTATACTTTCCCATCAGTGTAGCTTCAGAATATCAAGCAGTGCATTTCATATTCAGTATAACGTTTATACATTTTATATATCAGTGTGAATGAATTTCTGAATTCTGATTGGTCAGAAAGGTCTAGTTATATTAATGTTTGTGTTTCTATAGTACCAGATTTCTCTTTTAATAGATTAGTTTATATTAATGTGCCAATGTTTTTGAAAAAATAATAATCGTCTAATAGTTTATATCAATGGCTGAGCGTTTCTATAGTAACAGAGTTGTTTAAAAAAAACATTTTTCCACAGTAACAAATTTCATTAGTAAACAAAAAAAATGGTTTATATTAATGTCTTAGTGTTTCTAATAGTAGCAGATATTTATAGTTACTCATTTCTATTACATTGTTTATATAGTAAACCAGTTTATATAGTAACCAATTTTTATACCAGATTATTATAACAGATTCATATTGTAACCAGATTTCGATAGTAACCGGTTTCTATAGTAACAAATTTCTACAGTAACAGAATTCTATAGTAACCCATAATTTATATAAATGTTTTTATACTAACAAATTTCTACAGTAACAGAATTCTATAGTAACCAGTCATTTATATAAATGTTTCTATAGTAAAACATTTTTGTAGTAACAGATTCTATCGTAATTAAATTCAGAAAAAACATTTGCATAGCAACTGATTCCTAAAGTAACTGATTTCTGTAGTAACAAATAGTTTATACTGATTTCTTAGTGTTTCTATAATAACAGATTTCTATAGTAACTGATTTATCTTTTCTTTTAATTTCATAGTCTTTATATTTGTATTATATTAGTGTGTCTATATACATTTCTATAGTAACTAATAGTTGAAATGAATACCTTAGTGTTTCAGTAGTAATACTAATATTGTAATTTATATTAATGCACACGTGTCTATAGTTTCAATAGTAGTGTTTCTATAGTAACAGATTTCTATATTAACAGATCAAAAGCTATAGTATCAATGTGTAAGTGTTTCTATAGTAACCAGATAAAGGTAAACTATAATATAGTATAGTATACAAAAGCTTGGATTTTGGACTTGGACTTTGATTGGACGGTGAAACTAAAGAGATCTAAACACAGAACAGATGCACACAGTCAGCTAACAAACCAATCACAGAACAGGATCAGAGACCAAACTAGAACAGAAATCAAGACAAACACAAGTATTTGTAACCTTAGCTACTTTGACATCACACAGAACCTCAGGTGCAACTGCACATTGCTGAAGGGTATGCTAGATCATGTTTGGTGACCCGATTGCAAAAAAGAGCGGTAAATACAAGAATAAATACATGCATGCCCCATTTGTGGCGCCCCTATGCACTGCATAAACCCCATTACAAACGGGTAGTGTACTTTTTCAGCTTGTTTCCCAATACACAACCCATGTGCAGGTACAATTAAATGGTTGTCAAGGTACAAGTGCCGTGTCCTGTATTTAAAATTCATTGTAATTGAAGAAAAATAATATTACTGATACACATGATGTATCCTTGAAAGCACTTACCCAAAGACAAATCTTATGAAAAGAAGTGTTAAGTAAAATCCTGAATGAAACTGAGACAGAATAGATCAAGAGAAAAAAAAAGAGAGAGGGAGAAGGACAGGGATTTACCTCAGTGCACATTAAGAACACTCTTTATAGAGTTTTTGAAAAAGCTTTGAAGCTGCTGAAGTGCTCCTGAGGCCTGTTCTGTGTCGAGGAGTGGTCATGCATGCTCTGGAGCCGTGATCACGTCTTTGCTCATAACTCATCCTCTGTCCTGGCTGCCTTTGCTGTGCTAAATGTTTCATCCAGCGGTAAAGGAGTACAGTAAATGCACTCGAGTATAGCATTCGGGGTGAAAAATTCATTCGAACAGATGTTTAGGTTCACATCCATCATGATGCATTTTGCATGAACATTTGAGTGATTCGGGAGCCGTGCAATTATCTCACACTGAGTAACGGGAGTCTGTTCATGATGCAGAACAGCTGCTTGTGAATTGTGTATTGTGTCTCAGGACCTGTTCAGATCTTAGAAAAGAAATAAGACAAATCTTTTATTTAAAAAAGGGATTGTCAATTAACAAAATTATAAAATGACAGTATCATGTCACAAAGTAGACAAACCATTAGAAATCAATGGACAACTCAAATTATGGTCAATATTACTGAAGAGAAGATCAGATTATTATAGTGACTTGGTTTTTTGAATCTTGTTCTTCAAAATGAACCAATCTTTGGATTTCATTTGTTTATTTAGATCCTTTGATCAGAAATGATATAAAATGTTACATTTTCAAAAAGCAAATACCCAACACGTCTACATATACAAATAATCAGATCCGCCAACACGTCTACGTACACCAATAAGCAGATCCCCCAACACGTCTACATACACCAATAAGCAGATCCCCATCACGTCTATATACACCAATAAGCAGATCACCAACTCGTCTACATACACCAATAAGCAGATCCCCCATCACGTCTATATACACCAATTAGCAGATCCCCATCACGTCTACATACACCATAAGAAGATCCCCAACACGTCTACATACACCAATAAGCAGATCCCCAACACTTCTACATACACCAAAAATCAGATCCCCCAACACGTCTACATACACCAATAACAAGATCACCAACACGTCTACATACACCAATAATCAGATCCCCATCACGTCTACATACACCAATAAGCAGATCCCACCAACACGTCTACATACACCAATAAGCAGATCCCCATCACATCTACATACACCAATAAGCAGATCCCCATCACATCTACATACACCAATAAGCAGATCCCCATCACGTCTACATACACCAAGAAGCAGATCCCCATCACGTCTACAAACACCAATAAGCAGATCCCCAACACGTCTACATACACCAATAATCAGATCCCCCAACACGTCTACATATACAAATAATCAGATCCCCAACAGGTCTACATACAACAATAATCAGATCCGCCAACACGTCTACATACACCAATAAGCAGATCCCCCAACACGTCTACATACACCAATAAGCAGATCCCCCAACACGTCTACATACACCAATAATCAGATCCCCCACATATCTACAACACCAATAATCAGATCCTCAACACATCTACATACACCAATAATCAGATCCCCAACACGTCTACATACACCAATAATCAGATCCCCAAACACATTTACATACACCAATAACAAGATCACCAACACGTCTACATACACCAATAAGCAGATCCCCATCACGTCTACAAACACCAAGAAGCAGATCCCCAACACGTTTACAAACACCAGAAGCAGATCCCCAACACGTCTACATACACCATATATATATATATATATATATATATATATATATATATATATATATATATATATATATATATATATATATGACAAAGTCACAGGACAAAAGAACAAACAACTGGGACTAAAAGAGTCAAGAGGTAAACTTCTCAATTCTGTTTCATGTACATAACCAATAAAGATTTTGCTATGCTGTGTTCTTTGTATTTCTTCTTCTGAGTCACATTAAAGACAGTGGAGTAAAAAGTAAATGTACTGAATCATAAATGTAGTTCAGTAGAGAGTAAAAGTTGCTCATATCTTTGATGCTCAGCAAAACTAGAAAGTAGCCAAAAATGTACTTAAGTACAGTAACGAAATACATTTACTCAAATACATTACAAGACTGCTTACATCAGTACTTGACTTTTCTAACACCCTATTGACAATGAATCTCCACAAAATCCAGTGGAACATCTTCCCAGAAGAGTGGAAGTTATTATAACAGTGAATGAAGTCTAAATTTGGAATGCGATGTGCAGAAAGAATTTTATGTTTAGGTATCTGCAAATCTTTTGGCCATATATTATACACTTTTGTACAGACAAGGAAAGTGTATTAAGAAGTAGAAGTAATAATATTATACCCTTTCCTTTCCTAACCAATAAATAATAAGAAGAAATTTTTCATTTCTATGTTTATAAAAGATAAAAACTATTCAAATTAAGTTTTCAGAAATAAGTTAACTAGGTTATTTCTGGAGGAAATGCACCTACGTATATTTGGAGCACTAATAAAAAAAATGTGTTTATATCTCTAAATTCTGCAAACATTTTCAATCATATAAATGAAGTAGTAAGACAGGATCCAATTAAAGCTCCAAGCAGTTCAGAGAAGGCGGTTGTGGCTTTCTATCGTAGGATTTCCACTCACTCGCTAACCTTCTGTTCATCAGGGTTGATCTCTTCATAGCAGGAGTTCCTCACTTGAACTTATGGAAGAGAAGATTTTAATGAGTTTCCAGTTCATTAGGTTCATTTAACAGTTGCAGGAATCCATTTTTTTTCCTCCAGAATTCCCACATATCTGTGTGACCTTCTGGCTCTGTTTTTTTAGCCTTGCCAGAGTCCCTGCTTTTGACCGTTGTGTTTTTAACTATAACAAGACAGTTTGGCTACTTAATAATCTCTCTCCACCTCTGTGTGTGTGTGTGTGGTGACCTACACATGCTCCTAAGATACCAGTGATCCTGTCTTTTTCTGCTCTCTAGACCTGCCTGATCCATAATGTATAGAATTCTCTTTACTTGGAAACCACTCACTGCAGCTGAGGATGGGTCCACATAAACAACACAAGAACCATAAGGATAGACTTGGACTACAGTGGACCCTGTATTGGCCTCTGTATCAGAAGGTCACAGGTTCAACCACCAAGATGCCACTTCTTGGCCGTTAAGAAAGGCCCTTGACACTCAACTGCTTAGTTGTAAATCACTCTGGATAATGTCATCTGCCAAATGGCATAAATGTAAATATAAAGAATCTGCTACAATGGTTTAGAACTGCATCTGCTACGAACAGTTTTGCACTCACTATAATGAATGGATGTCTGGATGTCTCCTAAATAAAGATGGATTTCCTTCAGAGTCTGGTTCCTCTCAAGGTTTCTTCTTCATGAGGTCTCATGGAGTAAAACACATAAAACATGCAGACGCTCTAATGAAAGACACGCATGCAATAATGTTGAGTAAGGGATAAACAAAGGGACCATCTCATTATTATATAGCGCCACGTGACAACGCGGGGACAGTAACAACCCGGAATCATTTCAATGCAAATTGGCAGAGTAGAGGGACAACCTGAATCATCAAACAGCTTGTGGAACAATGCTGCCCATATGTTGTTTGGCTCGGAAAATGATTTCACCTGCTTATTTCTGTCACTCCGGTGCTGTTGGCTTCGGCGCTGAAGGGTAATTGGCAGCCAATCACTCACGACACGCTGAGATTTGTTCTTCAAACGGAGGTGGCGTCTCGAGACGAACGGAAACGGACAAGGAAACGACAGGTTCCATTACGTCGACGCGGAAACGAATCAGGACGCTTTCGTACGAAACGCGCAACAAATACCCGAATCGTGTCACCTGGGTGAGGAAGGTTGTGTTTATCTTCACATATGGGGGGGTGAGGTGAGGGGTCCCAAACTGGGTCAAAATGCTCAGGATATCAAATCAGAATGCTGAAAACAACAAACTAGGAGGTGTTTTTGACATCTGAACCTTCACTGCATCTTTTATAGTAAACCCCTATACTGAATTCTATGGAAATCCTAAGAGGCCATGCGTTATAATAGTTATTTCTTATGATGTCTGTACAATTCTGATTGGTCACGAGATTAATTTATTTCTCTGACAGCAAAACAGTTGCAAATCACAGGGTTTTATTGATATGCTTGTTTTAATAGCATAGTTGCCATTGTAACAACTCATGCAGTAGATTCTCCAGTTTTTTACCCAAAGCTTTTAATTTTGTAATTTTTAAGTGACAAATGTATAAGAATATGGTAACAGTCTATTTAGCATTGATGGAAGGAGACTCCAGTCTCAGTGTTCAACAGCCTTTAAAAGGAAAATGAATGTGATGTGCTAATGTAGAAAAAGAAACTGGACATTTTGACGATGAAAGTGCTCCTCCTGGACAGTATTGGCTCTGCAGCCCAACTGTACATGTTTGTTTCCCAGGGAGCTGGGACATTAAGTTGCAAATTGGTGGTGAAAATCTTTTCTCCAAATGTTTTGGAATGAAGAACACAATGTTTTATGTTGGCTTTAATTTAGCAGCTCCTTGTTGATGTGCATTTATTATTATTTTTGGCTCCAGTGCATGTCCATTTATACACTGTTTTTATTCATTCATATCTCAGATTTTTTTATTTTTTTTTTTATATTTTGATTCATTCCTTGTTGGATGTTATACATATATATATATATATATATATATATATATATATATATATATATATATATATATATATATATATATAAAATTAAAAATATTTGTCATTTAAAAATGGGTATGACTTTCTCAACAGGCATTAGTTGAGACCGGTTAAATATATTGTTCATTTTAATTATATTTTATGTAGTAATTAAACAATTTAATTGCTCTAAATAAAAAAATAACAAATGTATGGATTACACAATGTATTTTACTATAATTAAACAGCTTGGTGAGAAAAACTAAGGAAATTAGAGTAACATCTACTCAAAATATATGAGCTACAAATGATTAAAATAATGTATTACTCAAACATTAAATTAAAAAGATATATCTGGATTTATATAAAATTGTTTTGTGCAACCCCTTTCAATATTAACATTTTTTCAGTGTAGTCTTATCAGGTGCAGGTGTTTCTTACCGCTCGTTCCGTCTGGCTCCACCCTCCACTCGCTCAACGCTGGCACATAGCTCTTGTAAGAACCTCCACTCTTCTGGGAAGATGTTCCACTACATTTTGGCCACACGGGTGTTAGTAAAGTCAGGTACTGATGTAGGTGAAGTGAGATGGCCTGGGGTGCAGTCAGTGTTCACAGTCACCCCAATAGGGTTAAGATCAGAGCTTTATAGCAGGTCATTCAAGATCTTCTTCACACTTCCAGCCCATGGAAAGCATATCTTCATGGAGCTGCACAGGATTGGAACAGGTTTGGGTCTCTTAGTTCAAGTGAAAGAGAAAGAACTGTGCCTTCAACAATTTGGAGACAAACTAAATATGGGTGTAGAAATCAGGTATCCCAAATGCAGTACTTTTGTCCATAGAGTGTATTTGCAATAATACACTGCAAGTGATAACAGGATTTAACTTGTTTCTACATTTTTAGCATTTTGCAAATGCCTATTTCCAGAGTGACTTCATACAGCTGAGTAGCTATTGGGGTTAAGGGCCTTGCTCAGGGGCCCAGGAGTGGCATCTTGGTGTGGCTTGGATTTAAACTCATGACTCAAATTCCAACGCCTTAACCACTTGGCACCACCATCCCATCTCTGAACATTTAATGTAACTAAAAATGGATGAAAAGTTTGTTCTTTCAATAGTTACAAATGTATTCAAATGAGTTCAATCATAGTGGTATAAAAGGAATAATGCTATTATATATATATATATAATAAGAAAATATTTTTTTAGTTACTCCATCTTGCTATCACTGACATATTTTGTAAACATATAATGATGGAATGAAGTAAAGGCTTTGCGAGTGGAGAAATTCAAGGTTTGACTGGTCATTTGGAAACGTTAGGTTTTTGAGGCAAATCCTGTAAAAATAAATAAAGGTTAAGATGGGGTAAGGGGAGGGGCTAGCATCATATTCGTACCCTTCTTATATAACAAAATCTGCCTGCAAAATCCTCTCTAAGGTAACGTCCTTGAGTTGGTTTATAAAAGATTTTGAGGATGAGCACAGGTCAGTAGTGCTAATGGTTGTAATCATGTTGAGAAGCGATCCATTGTCCTCAAAATGTTTTATTATCAATGAAGGTTAAACATCTTATATCCTGAAGGTGAGCCGAAACAATATTAACTTAAAAATACAATCTACTACCAGACACAGGACAAGCAAACAATTCGAGTCCATATCCATGGCAACATCGGACCTTTTTTTCTCCATGTTTATTGGTGTAACCCAGAAGCTCTTATACAGTACCATTGTAGTATATTTACTGCGATAACTGACCGGTTGCTCGGCACTTGATGCGCTGAAGTCGGAAATCATACTAGGCAGAAAGGCGCTTGTGCAAGACTCATAACCCTGGTGTGCTCACGTCTGGGTTTGGATTGTATACAGTTTCACTTGAAAGCACCTGGTGGAGAGGCTGAAGAGGTCAGCAGATGATTCTCGTCTTTCCAGATGACGCTTTGATTGGGTCTTATTGCTTTTAAAGGGCTTTTAAAGACCCAAATAACAGAAACAATTGCTCATGGACAAGCGATGCAAAAAAAAAACAAGCAAACCCCAAAACATAAAAACACAACAAGGCCAATAAACCTTCTCCAATGTGGTTCAGGACTCGATTGCCTCCTACTTTAAGCTTTCTATTTTTCCAGTAACTGGCTTTCATACAAATACTTTCCTCTGTAAGATTCCCCCTTGTTTGACTCTGTACATTTGATATATTTCAAAATTAGATTTTAACACTTGGATTGTCAATCTGAGATGTAGTATGTGATAAGGAAAAATGTGAATTCGAAATGTTAAAGCGATGAGATGTGTAATAAGAATTCACAGTATAAGCTTCTGTAGATTTTCTTGCATTTCTATCTCGGATATTGGAATGTAAATCAAATATCTAATCGAATCTAGTCTAATCTAACCTAATCTTATCAAAATGAAAAGATCCTGAATGACAGAAGTGTGAAAGTTGCTGATCCTGACTATATTTAGCCAGCTAGTGAGAACAGCAGATGTAATCACTTGCACTGTAATTAATATAAACAGTCTGCTACAGTGGTTTCGATTCGGTGTACAGTCGCACGAACACTTTTGCACTCATGTCCAACACCTCAACAATAATGGAAATGTAATGAATGGACATCTGGTGTCACCCAGATAAGCATGAGTTCCCTCATGAGGTCTCAGGGAGTTTTTCCCTTGACCACCATCACCACTGGTTTACTCATTAGGTCAAATGTATTCATTTAAAATTTATATTAGTAATTTATTGTTTATAAAGCTGCTTTGGGACGCTGCCCCTTGTTAAAGGTGCCATGCAAATAAAATTGAATTGAACTAACGAAGTTAGCAAGGTATGCACGTTATTGTACAGTACAGCTGCCAATTTTCTTTGACAAGATATAAAAAAGGTTTGGGAAAAAAAATAAAAATAATAAATTAGCAATAGAAGCAGTTATAATATATGTATTTTTTACCAGTATAATGCTAGTGTCTAGTGTAATGCTAGTTTGTGGTTTGAAATTATTGTCTAGTGTAATGATCAATTTTTTAGTGTAAAGTTACAAGTTTAGCTAGTGCTAAGTGTAAAGTTAGTGTCTAGTGCAATGTTAGTGTCTAGTGCAATGCTAGTGCTTAGTGTAAAGTTAGTGTCTAATGCAATGCTAGTGCTTAGTGTAAAGTTAGTGTCTAGTGCAATGCTAGTGCTTAGTGTAAAGTTAGTGTCTAATGCAATGCTAGGTGCTTAGTGTAAAGTTGGTGTCTAATGCAATGCTGGTGCTTAGTGTAAAGTTAGTGTCTAATGCAATGCTAGTGCTTAGTGTAAAGTTAGTGTCTAGTGCAATGCTAGTGCTTAGTGTAAAGTTAGTGTCTAATGCAATGCTAGTGCTTAGTGTAAAGTTAGTGTCTAATGCAATGCTAGTGCTTAGTGTAAAGTTAGTGTCTGGTGCAATGCTAGTGCTTAGTGTAAAGTTAGTGTCTAGTGCAATGCTGGTGCTTAGTGTAAAGTTAGTGTCTAGTGCAATGCTGGTGCTTAGTGTAAAGTTAGTGTCTAATGCAATGCTAGTGCTTAGTGTAAAGTTAGTGTCTAATGCAATGCTAGTGCTTAGTGTAAAGTTAGTGTCTAATGCAATGCTAGTGCTTAGTGTAAAGTTAGTGTCTAATGCAATGCTAGTGCTTAGTGTAAAGTTAGTGTCTAATGCAATGCTAGTGCTTAGTGTAAAGTTAGTGTCTAATGCAATGCTAGTGCTTAGTGTAAAGTTAGTGTCTAATGCAATGCTAGTGCTTAGTGTAAAGTTAGTGTCTAGTGCAATGCTAGTGCTTAGTGTAAAGTTAGTGTCTAGTGCAATGCTAGTGCTTAGTGTAAAGTTAGTGTCTAGTGCAATGTTAGTGCTTAGTGTAAAGTTATTGTCAAGGGCGCCACTCCACTCCAAGTGCCGCTGAGGGCATCACTCCGCCTCATCACATCAGCCAGAAAGTGCTCAAGCCAGCCACCTGGAGGCTCGCTCCATGCTTTATCCGGGCTTTCCTGACCTCCAAGACATTCTACCCGGTGGCAGTTCTCCTCAAGTCCTGCTGTGTCCGCCGCTGGCACCCGACCTTCCTCATGCCCCAGGATTTTCGTGCCTGTCCAGTACTGGCTTCGGATTTTAGACTTGTTATAAGACTGTGTTTTTGCCCTGCTCCCATTGCTCTGCCTTTCGGCTATTTTTTTATTTGTTTTCATCATACACCTGCTTGCATCCTGCATTTGGCTCCTCCCAGTCCTCGGTCAATCGCGGCCACACCCACATCACTGACAGTTTAATGTAATGCTAGTTTCTAATGTAAAGTTAGTGTCAAGTGCAATGTTAGTGTTTATTGTAATGCTAGATTCTAGTGTAAAGTTAGTGTCAAGTGCCATGTGGAGACTTGTGTAAAATAGTGACTTTAATGCTAGTGTCTAGTGTAATGTTTACTTCTAATGCCTAGTGTAAACATCTAGTGTTTAGTGTAGCATTAGTGTCTAGTGTTCAATGTAATAAAGCTCTAAAGTATTGGTGTGGAGTCATTATTGTGCTGAATGTGAGATCATTATAGTGGACAAACACCCATTCATACACTGAATATCCTGACAACAAGACATTTATCATTTCCATGGATCTGCTGGGAGAAGCTCTGGGTCTCTTTGCTGTCCTCTTCATAATGAAGCTCCTGCATCATGATCTGCCATCATACACCTCTGAGGCCCATTCTGGATACTACGTCTCCACTACGATCCATCACATTCTTGCATTCAGAGTTCATACATTTGTACACACATACACAGTCGCTTGAACAGTCCCATGGTGTCACTGACATTGCTGTCATCTTGTGTTCAGACACCATCATCACCTCCATTACCATCATCTCCACGCTCCAAGATGAAGGCCAGTCCCGTATTCGTGCCGCTTTATGTGAAGTGACATGCCGTAAAAACGCTGGGCTTTCATTTATTTATTAGCTCCAGGACGGTGATAATCCTTTGCATCCTCTGCATGTGGATGCATTTTCCATCACCTCTCACCTCTTGCTTTTCAGTTTCATTTTCAAAACACTTACGCACCCCATCCTGTCCTGCTGTTATCTCTGTCCTCATAATATCACTTGATTTTATCTCTTGGGTTTTGGAGGGTATGTTCTCTCATAGATCTGCATTTAGGTTTTTTTTTTTTAGATGGTTGCCTGAGAAGCAGAAGGAGAAAAATAATAAGAGCAAAGTCTATATACATTTGTGCACAAATAGCAAAAGCCTAGAGGGAACGTCATCTCATTTTCTTGCGTGAAAGGGAATCAGGTTTACTTGCACCTGTAGGACACTCTATCATACAATCTGGCACATCATGATGGCATTATCTCATTTTCCTACAAGCCTATTTTTTTTTTTTTGCATATAGGAGAACCTAGAGGGCACTTTCTCATTTCTCACATGTAGAAGACACTGTATCTTTTATGCGACCACTGAAATGAGCACTTTATCACAATTTATTGCACAAAGGAGCACCTAATGGGCGCTCTTTCTCATTTTCTTATATGTAGAAACGCTATAGGGCACCACATTATATATTTTCTACTGTAAGAGCAACCTAGAAGGCACTTTAAGGTTTTGAAGTACCTAGTGAGCATTTTACTTCATTTTTTGTCCTACGTGGAACTAAAAATATCCAGTCCAGGGACATATACTATGTGGCCAGACAAAAGGGTAATGATGTAGGTAAAGTGAGAAGGTCAATCATCATTCACATTCATCCCAAAGATGTTCAATAGGGTTGGAGCTCTATAGCAGGATATCTTCCACTCCAACCCATGAAAAGTAGATCTTCTTGGAGCTGGGTTTGTGCACAGGGGCATTGTCATGGTGGAACAGGTTTGGGTCTCTGAGTTCAAGTGAAGGGTAAATCATCATTCATGCTACATTCATGGAGGTATGCTTCATTGCATACTTCCAATTTTGTGAAAACAGTTTCCTGGAATAACCACACATGGGTGGAAAAGTCAGGGGTCCAAATACTTTTGCCATTCAGTGTAGCTGTTGACTTGTAAGTGATGAATGTCGTCTAAGGAAACAGCCTTCCCCACAACAACAACAACAAACCACAATTAGCAACTTAACACTTGACATGTTTCAATGGCTTCGCTCCCGGCTCCCCTCAGAGGGACCGCACGACGGTGGCCTTTAATTTGATTGTGCATTTAATTGCGTTTGCCTGAAAGCCGCAGCATCTGTTTCATCCTTCTTCCAAGCAGTCAGAATGCAGAGACGGTCCCAGACGTGCCGCCTTCTCCTCACCCTAATCATCCTCTCTTCAGGGAGAAAAAAAAAACGCGAGGCTGCGAAATTAAATCAGCCCACCGACTATTTTTACCACCAACGGGAGACTCGTGTCGCAGTCAATCCAGACGCCTACGCCCGCTTCGGAACGAGTCGACACAAAGAAAACTGATTATATGTAGTCAAATAAGGAGGAAAAAAAATACAATGCACAGGTAAAAACCTACACAGGTTTTTTAGTCCTTGATGTTTTTGTTCTGCCTTTCTGTGATGATGAAACTGGCAGCAGCAGAGAGTGTAATAGTGCCGTTTTAGGGGAATCCCATAAGGCTGACAGGTTAGCGTCAGTAGCGGCGAGGAGAGAACACAGGAATACATAGGGTTACATTATGGCTTTTAGTGGTGTTCTAGATGAATGGTCCACCAGAAAGTCCACCTCAATACCATCATCGACTCCACAGCTATAGGAACCATCAATATTAAAGAGAAGCGCAGTAGAACAGTGAGAATGAATGTCAATACTAAAGCAAGAAACCCAATGAACTTAATTCAACACTTCTCCTTTCACTGGAGCCACGACTGCACCACCTCCATACATCATCTCTAGCAGAAGCATCAATAAAAACATCATAAAATGACCCTGTGCATTTTTCCGGTTTTCCTGGGGATTTGAAATGTTTTCATGTTTTTGTGAAATTTTACAGGAAAGAAAATGCATGATGTCCAAATCAATTTCTTCTCGGTCAGTCATTGTGGAATTAAAAATAATAATAATTTTAATCCACTTGAATATATTTCAGCTTGTGCAGTTTGCTACAGCTCTGACTGGTGCACTCTCTGACCATCCGATCAAAAAATGTAAAAATGCTGATGTTATTGGACGCCTGCTAGACGGCCCCAGAGTGGCCAACTTGAAATCTGATTGGTTGAAGCCACAGCTTTATTCTTATGTACTGTACGCTGTAGGCTCCGAGTCTAAAGTCTCGGTGCAGGTTCCTTTGACCTAGGAAACACGTGATGTGATGCTGAAATCTGAACCCAGAAACAGAAACGTACACTACTTGAAGCAACGCATCCGGAATAAAAGCTATGAAATGAAGACAATAGAAAATAATTGTAAAAATATTCATGGAAAAAATATATTAAAATGTAAGTCAGTGATTTTGATAGAGTTTATGAAAGTAGAGAAGGCCTTTCTGGCCCTGATGGCCTGCCACATCAAGTGCATTTACGTCACATCGTCCCAGTCCTCTAGTTGCCTGGAGCTCTGAAACGAGTCCCTGACAAAGGCCTTATAAAGACTCGGCTCTTCTACAGTGTCTCTCGAATGGACAAAACCCCATTACGTCTGCCTTTGAACACACATATCTTTCTGATTGACACACATCCACAGTGAAGGAGGGGAAAAGAGATTCTATACAAATTCTTCAAAATCTCATCCGAGGCTCTTCAAAGACGTAATACTTTTATGTTCCAAGATTACCCAAGAGATTTTGTCCGCATATGGCGTCAGGTATGAATTGAAGGTCAGACTGGGTTGGAGGAAATTGTAATAAAAAAAATAATAAAATAAAAAAAACATTTTCAAGGTTGCCAGGACTTTAAAATCATAAAAGCTCCTCAAGGCCGTAATAGAAGTCGTACCCTGCATTCACAATTTTGCAATGTGTATGTGTGGGCGTGGCCTGTCAAGTACTTTTAGCGGTAATGAGAAATAATAGCAAAAATCAAATTGACTTTAAAGCCAGTTGAAGACTAATTAATACACTGTGGTAATTATTTGACTGTTGGACATGTTACGTACTTGGTTTTGTACTAGATTCATAGACAGACGAATTTGTAGCACTTTTAACAATAGACATTGTCCTAAAGCAACTTTACACAGATGTAGAGGTTAAAGAGTTGAATTGAATAAGTTTACTGCCTATAAGTTTGTCCCGAATGAGCGAGCCAGTGGCGAATGCAGAAAAAAAAAACTTGCCGCTGCTGAACATATAGTACAAGAAGTGTAAAAATGAGTTCTTCTCCAAACCTCAAAGTTGTATATGATGCCTTTGGATGCGGTAGAATGAGATCTTAAATTCAATTGAACTAGGAGACCCAAACGCGTTTCAGCATGACACTGCCCCTGTGCACAAAGCAGCTCCATGTAGGACTGCTTTACATGGGTTGGAGTAGAAGATCTCCTGCTATAGAGCTCCAACCCTATTGAACACCTTTGGAATGAATGGGAACTCTGACTGCACCCAAGACCTCCTCACCTCACCTTCAATTAGTACCTGACTTTACATTGTGTCTGAATGAATCTTCACTTTAGAATCTAGTAGAACATCTTCCCAGAAGAGTGGAGGAAATGGGAAATGGGGACTGAATGTGGAATGGGGTGTTCTAAAAGCAACACATAACGATCTTGTGGTCAGGTGTCCACGAACCTTTGTCTCTCTCTCTCTCTCTCTCTCTCTCTCTCTCTCTCTCTCTCTCTCTCTCTCTCTCTCTCTCCCTCTTTTTATATATATATATATATATATATATTTATACATATATAAACATATGAGAGAGAGAGTTGAAATTAATAGATTTTTTTTCTCATGCAATAAAGATATCAGACTCTCTTGGTAATGCTTTTAAGTTGGACAGATTGGGTTAGATCCATTTTCCTGCACATAGGCAATAAGAACAATAAAATGAAAGAAAAATGAACAGCTGCATCAAATCACCTCTTTAGTAATGTAAAACTGAACTTCATCTCCGTCTCCTGCTAAGTAGTGTGACAGAGTGATTGGTGATACAGACGTCTGCTCTTGGCATTTAAGCAGCTGTTCCACAGTTCACACAGTTCACACACAGGCTAATGTCTTCCTCGCATGAGGTCCCACACTGTGGGGGGTGGTATGTGTTCTCAGTGGGACGAGGTGGTGATGGATGAGGAGTTTAACACCACTCCACTGGGTAGCGCATTCATTCTGCCACTTGGTAATGTTGGGATTAAGTGTGTCTTATACTGCACAGTGCGAGATCAGATCCAGAGAGAGAGAGAGAGAAAGAGAGAGACAGACAGACAGGCAGACATAAAAAGATAGATAGATAGATAGATAGATAGATAGATAGATAGATAGATAGATAGATAGATAGATAGACAGACAGACAGACAGACAGACAGACAGACAGATATAGGAGAAACAGATAGATAGATAGATAGATAGATAGATAGATAGATAGATAGATAGATAGATAGATAGATAGATAGCACAATAATAACAGATATAGATAGATAGAGAGACAGAAAGATAGATAGCTACCTAGAAATATGGAGAGAATGGTTGCTATTTAATTATTACATCTCTCTCTCTCTCTCTCTCTCTCTCTCTCTCTCTCTCTCTCTCTCTCTCTCTCTCTCTCTCTCTCTCTCTCTGTGGAAACAAAGCGCAGTGTTAAAGCGAGTCACTGAGGGGACACCTGCTGAGCTCCAGCTCAACAACACGGCTTTTGTTAAAACTCCACTTCCTGCTTGCATCATCATCATCATCTCTAAACAGAGAGAAAAGACAAAAGAGCGAGCCAATTTGCACAATCCTCAGAGACCTGACAAACTGCGAAACATGCTTTCTCTCTCTCTCTCTCACACACACACACACACACACACACACACACACACACACACACACATTCAAAAGAAGCATTATCATCAAGAGAGAGAGAGAAAGAGACAGAGAGAGAGAGAGAGACAGAGAGAGAGAGAGAGAGAGAGAGACAGAGAGAGAGAGAAAGAGTGAGAGAGAGTGAGAGAG